>NC_037685.1:77903362-78109524 GCF_003255815.1 Theropithecus gelada | reverse complement strand
GGTGTTCTCACTCATAGGTGGGAACTGAACAATGAGATCACTTGGACTCAGGAAGGGGAACATCACACACCGGGGCCTATCATGGGGAGGGGGGAGGGGGGAGGGGGAGGGATTGCATTGGGAGTTATACCTGATGTAAATGACGAGTTGATGGGTGCAGCACACCAACATGGCACAAGTATACATATGTAACAAACCTGCACGTTATGCACATGTACCCTACAACTTAAAGTATAATAATAATAAATAAATTTAAAAAGAAAAAAAGAAATAAGGTTTATTTGGCTCACAATTCTGACAGCTGGAAAGTCCAAGATGGGGCATATGCACGTGGTGAGAACCTCAGGCTGTTTCCGCTGATGGTGGTGAAAGGGAAAGGAGAGTCATTGTGTGCAGGGGTCACATGGCAAGAAAAGAAGCAAGACAGAGCGGGGAGCACCAGGCTCTTTTTAAAAACCAGCTCTCACTCAGTAACTAATAGAATGAGAGCTCATTCACTTCCCTACTCCCATGGCATTCATGCATTCATGAGGGATCCACCCCCACGACCCAAACACCTCCCATTAGGCCCCAACTGCAACACTGAGGATCAGACTTACACATGAGATTTGCAGGGGATAAACATCCAAACTATAGCAGCAATAGATACACTGTTGAAAAGTTGTGTGTCAATGTTTGTTTTTTAGCAATCACATATTTAACTGCATTAAATAGAAAGTGCGCTATTTAAGAAACATTAATTCAAATTCACTTATCAATTGCTTTTTTCTTGAATTATGGTTTTCTTTGATTAATAAAAGAACTATTCATTATAAAATATTTAGAAAATATAAACGTAAAGAAAAAATATAAATAGCATCTTATCACAATTAACATCCTGGTACTATTTTTATCTAGCCTTTTATTCTGTGCACACAAACCTGTATATTCATTACAAAAGTGAAGCCCTGTAGTGTATGCAATTTAAAATCCTATTTTTTCTTTTAATGCTTCATTATATTTTCCTGTGTCATAAAATATTTCCCTAAATAAAATATGTAATAGCTATATGGTACTCCTTCCTTTTTAAATATACCATATTTTATTTAGCCAAGCTTATTATTGAACATTTAGATTCTGACTAATTTTGATTATAAATAAAAATGTGATGAATATTATTGTACACATGTATACTCCAAATTATTCCAAATTCAGATCAAATGTTTCACCAGATAGGCCTGTATATCCAAGAAACACAAAAATGATGCTTCCATTAAGGTACATCTAGATTGGTACTTTTCTTTTTTTTTTAATTTTAGACAGAATTTTGCTCTTGTTGCCCAGGCTGGAGTGCAATGGCGCTATCTTGGCTTGCTGCAACTTCCACCTCCTGGGTCCAAGTGATTCTCCTCCCTCAGCCTCCCGAGTAGCTGGGATTATAGGCATGAGCCACCATGCCTGGCTAATTTTGTATCTTTAGTAGAGACAGGGTTTCTCCCTGTTGGTCAGGCTGGTCTCGAACTCCTGACCTTAGGTGATCCGCCCGCCTCAGCCTCCCAAAGTGCTGGGATTACAGGAATGAGCCACCATGCCCAGCCAGATTGGTACTTTTTAAACAAACAGCTAACACCAAAAATCAAGTGGTGATTTCCAGCCAAGTGATTTTACCAGAGACTCACTACTTTTCTTCATTAGTGCATAGTGATTTAACAAAATTAGACTGCATTTATCTGAATGTATAACAGACAGGATCCAAGATGTTTCAGAGATAGGATAGTCATATGATGTACATTTGTGAGACTTCCATGTTTTTCTACTATTAGATTGAGATGGAGAATCTGATGGTCAGAACTGTAGTCTAGGTACAATCAGCCACAAGATTAGGGAAGATAAAATAATGATCGAAGGATTCTTCATATACTGTATCCTCATCTAGTTGGAAGACAGGAACTCTGGCGTCAAACTCAATAGGTTAGTCTTCTGGCTATATTACTTCTAGAGGTTCAATCATGGGTAGTTTACCTACATTATGAGATTGCTGCTAAGGGAAAAGTGGAGATGAAACCTATTTCACAGGTTTATTTTAAGGATTAAATGTGGTAAACTCCTAAATCAGTACTTAGCACACACTAGATGCTCAATAAATGTTAGTTCTCTTCTTCTATCAAAGCAAAGCAACGAGTTATAAACTAATAATCAAATGATCATAACCAAAGTCCCAAGCCATAATCAAATGGGTCTGAAGGTCAGAAAGCAGAGCAAGGCCAAGGTTTAGGATATAAACAAACAGTAGTAGACCAGGAAGGAGGCAAACGCTGAAAGGGACGGGGAAGGTAGAAAATGAAGAGTAAAACACACTGATCTGGAGAAGCTGAGAGCATTGTGAAGGGTAGAATCAGGCAGGTGAGGTTGAACAGAGAAAAGGTCTAGGGTGACTGAGACAACCCTTAGCATAGAGTATTATATATTTTCTTTAAGGGCAGCTGCTATTCCAAAAAGAGGAATAGTGAAGGTCTTTAGGGTAAGTCAAAGCACCTGCTTAAGTTAGGAGCAATGGTACAAGCTTCAGGAATGTTAGACAACCTATTCATCAGTGTCTCAAGAGCAGAGCAGGTGCAGAGTAGCTGTGCATCAGTTAGGATGTAATCAAGTGTAAGTAACAGAACATCTGATTAAAATGACTTCAAACATAAACAATTATTTGTCTACTTAACAAGAAATCCAAAGGTAGATGTGGTTGGTTTGGAAACTCACTGATGCCATCATGGATGCAGGCGCTTTCTGTCCTTTAAGAAAACTGGCTTGTTTTTGCCAGAAATGGCCACACACATGGTCACAAAATAGCCAGCTGCAGTTCCAAACATCACACGGCAATGTCTCAAGCAGGAATCAAGATGAGTGGTGGGGAGAAAAAAGGCCTTCTCATTAGTTCTGTCTTATACACTCTGAGAAGTCCTCAAAAGATCTTCAGTTATGTTGCAGTGGCTTGAATTGTACTGTGGTACCATAGCTATTCCTGGACTGATAACGAGCCAATATTGCTGTTCTCCTCTTAGACTAATCATAATTCCTTGCACCAAGCCAGGTACTTAGAAGGGTAAACAAAACTAGAGTTCTCTTAACATGAAAGAAGCTGATTCTGGGTATTGGAAAGATCACCAGAAATGTGCCACAGGTTACAAGATAGTAAAAAGAGCGCTAGATTTAGGCCAGATGACCTGGGCATTGTCCTCACCTCTTTGTAAATCCATTGCTTGGGCATGTCATTCATTCTTTTGTACAATGGGGACAATAATACACTCACGAGGATGTATTATTATGTTGTGAGGGTTAAACAAGATGACACATGTGAAAATGCTTTGTAACTTGCATGTGAAAGAGCACAGGTGTGACTCCAGTTGAATCACAGCAAGGCATTTACTCTCAGCTATGTCATCTGTAAGACAAGTGAAGGTTCATTCAAGAGGAAAGGCACTCCATGGTACCATTAATATTATCACAGCTTTTAGAAGCATTGGCAGACAAAGTATTGTAATTGGTAATATACACTAACTAGCAAATTGGGTGGCCTGGAGCTTTTAAAAGCCTACTGAGCCTACCTTGAAGCTATAACATTGAAAATTGTTTACAGTGTATCTGACACGGTGGAAGCCACTTTAAATATTCTGGGAAAGACAGGAAAGTCTAGAGTGAACCCCAGCAGGAAAATAACTTGTCAAAATCTCCGCAGGAGCAATTTTCAATTTATTCGAACTGTCAGAATTATATGCTTCAGTTACTCCTGGAACAAATCTCCATGCATGAATAAACAGATAAATGCAAGGGAGACAAACCAGATGTTTTCGTGACCTGTTCTCTCAAAGGAATCTGCTAACAGCAGTGCGAAGGTGACTGTTACCGGTTTCCCGATTAATCAACCCCGCAACTCGGCAGTGACAGGAGGGAAAACATTCAACAGCCAGAAGACTGCTGTAACCATCTGATCGGACTCAGAGTTTGAAAAAGTGTCTGTTGTTGTGCCCAGGCTTTATTGCTTTCCTTGTGGCAGTATCATGGCCTCCTGGAAATTGCTTTGTTAATTATTTACATGTGAGACTGAGAACTGGAAGTTTTTGGGTCAAGATGGTTGGGTAATGACAGACGGTCTTCAAGCTGCCAGGACCTCCCTTTCTAGAGTGTAGAGGAAGGAGCATAATTGGGTACCATGGTGATCCCAGTAATCTTGTCCCTGCCCAGGGCAATCGGTAGATGGAGGAAAAGACTCAGAGGGCTGGACCAGTCTGTCCCTTCTGCTAATCACCTCTAGGCCTCAAGCTTTCCCCCTGGTTCTCCTACCTCTGTACACTCATGTATTGTCACCCAGCTAAATGTCACAACCCATGAGTAACTTCACATTATTACCTTTCTCTTCTGGTCATTATATCTCTTCTACAATTACTGCTTTCCGTTTCTGAATCCACTTTTATCATAGCCTCCCCTGGAGATGCTGCAGTTTTAAGGCCAAGAGGACACTGTTGCTGCTCAATTCACTTTTATACCATATACGTGCTAGAAATGGGATAGGAGGTAGGAACAATAAGTGGATATATTGAAAGGGGGTGTAGGAGAACAAGAGTGATGGTGGAGATAGAAATAGTCGTAAAAGCAGGAGATTAGTTCAGGTCAGCTTAGCCAATATTTTGCAGTTCCTGGTAGGTGCAGATGCTCCACAAAATTTTGGGATTTAAACAGTGAATATAAAGTTGGGAAGTATGATGGTCTAATGAGAATGTCAGGAACATTCACAGATTTTTATTTTAAAGTGTGGTAAGTGAAAAGAGATATATACACTTGGGGTGACATGGGAGAGATAGTGCCTGAGTTAAGTCTCAAAGGAGGAATAAAATGAGCAAAAGTGGGAACAGTGTTTCAGACAGAGGGACAGATAGATGAAAGGAAAGACACAGAGGGAAGAAATGAGGTAATGCAGGAACAAGATTCGTAAAGCAAAAGCATTTTCTGTGCTCAGAATCGCAGAATGATTAAAATCATGCTACAAATTTATATTTCAAAATAACACCTAGTTTACATACATTACCTCCTCTAGTTCTTGTGGCAGGCCTATGAAAGATAGGTACTGTTTCTGGTGTTTGTTTGTTTTTTGAGACGGAGTTTCACTCTTGTTGCCTAGGCTGGAGTGCAGTAGAACGATCTCGGCTCACTTCAACCTCTGCCTCCTGGGTTCAAGTGATTCTCCTGCCTCAGCCTCCTAAGTAGCTGGGATTACAGGTGCCTGCCACCATGCCCAGCTAATTTTTATATTTTTAGTAGAGACAGGGTTTCACCATGTTAGCCAGGCTGGTCTTGAACTCCTGACCTCAAGTGATCCGCCCGCCTCGGCTTCCCAAAATTCTGAGATTACAGACGTGAACCATCATGCCTGGCCAGGTACTATTATCCACATTTTACACTGGATAAAACTGGGGTACAGAGAAATTATTTCAACAAGGAAGGATCAGGTCCAGCAGTCTTCTGGTTTTATCTTCAGGGCCCTCTACTGTGCATAACTTCTGCTTTTTAACAGAATTTTAGACCAGTCAAGAGAAGAGCAATATTTAGGTACCATATAATCCAGTGACTTCAAAATTTTGAGCATGACCAGAAGAAAAATTACATTTTCATATCAATCTAGTATCCCTAAAACCTATATGTAAAAGTAGCATTGAAAAGTAGCACTAAAGAATACTTAGAATATGTAATGCTCTCTGGTATTTTCTGCTCTATTCTGTTTCAATTCATTTAAATAAAAAATGCCAGCCACTACCACTAAATTAATTTTAGCCCCAGTAGACATTTGATAAATCGGTTGTATTCTCAGCTAGAGATGCTGAAACTGCATTCCTAAGGAAGGAAGTGTGCTGCTCTACATCATCCTACATAGTGATAAGGTCCGTTCAGCACTAATTTTTCTCCTGTATCGTCCAAGTATTTTACCCATCCTACCTTAGCTCATCCAATGCCAACAACCACATGAAGGAAGTTCTTTCATTCTTGCCATCTCACGAGCGCAGGAGCAAAGGTACAGAAAGATTAAGCAGCAGGTTTGTCCATGCTGCACAGCTAGTTGCAGGAACTACTGACCCCCAGGCCAAGAAAAACCTCGTTCAGGTTCCTTTTAATTTTGATGTGTAGCTCTCTTACGTGTGCATTGAAATCATTAGACTCGTCTCCATTTTGTTCCCCCAGAACCTTTATAGCTTCAAAGCCACACTGAGGGATCTGGCTGAGAGAATGTATTAAAATACCTCAAGAGCTCTGTGTTGATTTAAAGAAATCCAAAGATTTCAGGATCGCTCAATTTTGGAAATTATATCAGAATAACTCAATATTTGCTAGTATTGCTTTGATCCCATCAATTCTTTTCTGTTTCTGCAGAGCCAAAACAGCCTCTTAATATGCAGAAAATTGCAACTGCTTTACTAGTGGAAAAGGCCATTGGCTTCTATTAATTTATGAAGCGCAGACAATTTTTGTGAATAGTAAAATCTACCAAGTTGACAGATGATTACCAGGGAATTGTAATGCATATCATAGGGTACATATTTTCATGTTAAAATCCTGCTATTTCATTATCTCTAAATATTTGACCTTCTTGACAGTAATTTTCCAGTAATTTAATTGCTATGTTCACACCCTCAAAAAAAAGTAAAAGTGTTTACCAGGGTCTGGTCATTTAGAATCAAGCTTGCCCTGAGTGGCAATGTCAGAGTTCAGAATAACATTTTTTAAAAAGAACTGGACTTTAAAAGGGGAACTATAACTTTAAGTAGTTAAAGTAGAACTTAGAGGATTCAGGACATTCAATATATGGTTTAATGAAGCCTCACTGACAGAGAATCAATCTTTAGAAAAAAAGGCTCGGCTTTCCTCCAAAGCTAGAAAAACGTATGAGACAACATTAAGAGATTCCAGAAAACACAGAGAAAGGTTTTGAAAATATGGCATGAATTAAGCACAATCCTGCTTGCTCTTTTAACTTTTTCCTTTTTCCTGGGAGTCACTTAGACAACAATCTGGGCAATGATTGATTGTTCTTACTTGCTGTTACTTTTCAAGCTTAATGAACTGCCATAAAACTCGAGTCCTTAAGTGCTGTCACTTGAATAAGTTGTAAGGTTTTTCCATCCCACAATCCAAGAAATGACTTCACCATCCTTAAGACAAAAGTCAGGAATCCTTGTTGAAAATATTTTGCAAAAGGATCAGAAGAGATAATTTTTCACCTGGGTTCTGATCCTGGCTCACTACTAACAAACCACATGGCCTTGGATACATCACTTCCCCTTTTAGGGCCCATTTCCTGATCTGAGCTTCCTTCCAGGTGTGACTTGAGGTCTCCTTTTCTCTTGCTCCTTTAACTCCTTTGACCCCTTCTTCCCAAAGCACTGGCTTACTCAGGTCCCTGAATATGAAATTAATATTTTCTTCCTTGTATCCAAGTACTTCTTGCTCTTTCTGAGGGGAAATTCTACCTCTTTAATACTAAAGACTCCAGCAGCCAAATCAACCTTCTTGGGTTTCTCTGAGAAAAGCAAGTTTGAATAAAATGCTGTCAATTGTTAGTCAATAAAAGGCTTCAAGACAGACTCTTGGATTTCCAAGGACACATTTTCTGGGATCTTCAAGTTCCCTGGTACACAATAGGCAACTCCACTCCTCATTTCTTATCAAATTTTCCTGTCTCAACCCAGTTTTACTTCCAAAACTTTTTTATTTCTTTTAATGCTTACCCTGGCTTTCACTTTTTTTCTGTGAGTTGTACTTATTTTTCTATCTGAGTTCTCCTCAGGAATATATCTCATTTATCACAATTGATGGACAGCTATCCTAGGCCAGAATCATGCCACCCACATCACATGCCTCCATCGTGCCCAGCATAGCAAACCCCGCTGAGGGAGGCACCAAACGTTACTGGCTGAGCTTTCTGCCAATGGCGATTTGTGTATGGACCACAATTTTGTAATAAATACACACACACATACATAAAAACAAAACTTGAAACTGGTCAAAATTTAAAAGAAAACTGGAATGGATGAAGGAAAGTTGAAGTGGCAGGTAGAATTAACGATGTTCCCAAATATTATTATTTCTTATATATAACAGAACTCAGAATTATATTCAAAAGGCAAAGTCATTTGTAACAGCATGAATGAACCTGGAGAACGTTATGTTAAGTGAAGTCAGTCAGCTACAGAAAGGTAAATGCCAGAATTTCTCATATGTGGAATCTAAAGAAGTTGAACACACAGAAGCAGAGGGTAGAACAGATGTTGCCATGGGTTGGTAAGAGCACTGGAAGATGTTGGTCAAAAGATACAAAGTTTCAGTTGGACAGGAGAAATAAGTTCAAGAGCTCTATTGTACAACATGGTGACCATAGTTAATAACAGTGAATTGTACACTTGAAAATTGCTAAGAGAGTAGACTTTAAGTTTTCTCAGCACACAGGAACAAAATGGTAAGTATATGAGGTTATGCATATGGTAAACAGCTTGATGTAACCATTCCACAATGTATACATATTTCAAAACGTTATGTTGTATGTGATAAATATATTTAATCTTTGTCAATTAAAAATTAAAAAGTAAAAATAAAAGGATTAAGAATTTGAAAAGAACAAAAGACAAATAAATTCTAATAATTTGATAGAGATTTATGATCCAATAATGGACACACACATACACACACACATTCACAGCTACATATCTGTGTGTATAGTATACGTACATTTTATATATATACACACACATATATGTACAAGGTAGATATACAAGTATATGTACAATGTATGTATACATATGTCATATATACATACACACATACATACCTTGTACATATACTTGTATATATATGTGTGCACATGTGTATACACATACACATATACAGGTAGATGTACAAGATATGTATGTATACATGTTATATATACATGCACACATACATACCTTGTACATCTACCTGTATATGGGTACACATATGCACACTTGTGCTGTTTATGTAGAAAAAGAACAATTTCACTTGATTTTCTTCTGGCAAATTTTCAAAAATCCTCTAAGAGGGAAAATCTCAATTTACAGACATGATATGATTATGGCAGGCTGATTTATTGCACTATTAAATTGTGCTTTTCCTTCCTATAAACTTCCCTCTCCATTCATTTCGCTTTCTTGCCTCAGGAATCATGGGTCCCTGAAGGGGAACAGAGCGAATGTGCCTTTGACAAACAACAAGGATGAGAGGGGAGATCCTTTCAGCCTGGGAAAGAGAGAGACCTCTGTGAGGTTCTCAGAAAGAAGGGTTTTCTATTGTTTGGAAGCTTCCCCTCTAGGGAAGTCACAAAACCCAAAAAGCCATAATACTGTGTTCCACTTTCTGGGGCCAACCTTGCCAGAGATTCTGGAAGTCCACAGATGGTACCGAAACCACAGCATCTGGAGACGAAATGTCCATGTAGCCCAGGACAGAGGGTGTCCCAAGGTAGATTGATGCCTCTGCCCGGAGGGGCTCCTCTAGTGCTTTGGACAGATACAACCTAGGCACCCTAGGCTTTCCATCCCACGGGGTAAGGAACCCAAGAATGAAAGTTTTGAACTTTCTACCAGTAAGAGGAACAGAGAGACTTTACAGAAAATAAACAAATACAGTGCTTCCTGCTCACCTGAATTTTCAGGCTCCAGTTCTTTTCTACTGCTTTCCATATGCAATATGTACCATATGAAAGTGTTAGTATTTTCTTCAATATCCAGTTTGTAGATAATAAATTATGTTAGGTTAGTTTTTGAGAGAGGAGATGGGATATAGGGGGTAAGGAGATATTCTACATCTGGTGAGTATTCTGTATAACCAGAAGGATTTCTAGATGAAAACTCAAGTAAATTACATCTTTTTATTTATATAAGATATTGCAAAACTGCCAACAAAGCAGCTCTCTCAAAGTCAAATTAGAAAATCGTCCTGGGAGTCCCTGTCACCAGGTATTATATTTGCAGTATTAAACAACTCACAGCAGGACTGCCTTTGGAGAATGGTCACCTTGCACATGTCAGCCAAAACAAAAATAAAACCCGAACCCTGCTTGTCAGTGATGTATGGCCAAAAGGCTGGAGGTATTCTCATGATGTCCCAAGAGTCTGGATCCCCTGGTTTTTATTTTAGCCACACTGCCTTCTAATAGGGTCCTGGTGACCTGAAACACTGTTGCCCATCACCTTTCCCTGGCCTCTACAGGATCCTCATACACTTATATTTGCTCTAGACTTCTTTCTTGCTCCACCCAACACAAATTTTCAGCTAAACTAAATAAACAGAGAAAACAAAGGCTCTGAGGCCAAGAGGACCTATATTTGAATCTTGTCTCTGTCCTTTATTTACTATGATTTGGGCTAAATCACTTAACATCTGTGAACCACTCATCTGTAAAATAGAAATAACAATTCCTGCCTACTTGCTGTAAATAATTGTGCTGAGGAGCAAATGAGGTAATGTATGCAAAAAGTTTTATAATTGCCAACATGTGCTAAAAATGTAAACCATTCTTATAACTTGACCTACAAACTGAGGGCACTTCTCTCCATCATTTGTCCCTGAGGAAAAGATCTAATAAATACTTTTATACTAAACGTATTGTGCTACAGGGGGCACTTGTGCTTTAATAGAGAAACATGCCTAATACAAAATAAAGCATCTTTAAGTATTTCAGGATGCTGGTTGGGTATTTTTGGATGGTGGTTTTCCTTTTTCCTTGTGCCTCTGTTATCAGCACATACACATAACACATGTGGCCAATATTTCTCTTACCTCCACAAACAACTTCACTCCTAATTTCTGATCATTGCTTGTGTAGCAATAATAATTGCAGAAAGAAGGCTGGCTTCATAGCATTTATGCACAACAGGCCAGCCCTTGCCGATTCCTGTTGGCCAAGTCATAAAGTTTTGATGACTGCCAATTTGAAAACATAAAATACTGGAAACTAGTTTTAACACTTCCTCAAGAGGGTGCCTGATCCCCTTACTGGAATTTAAACTGGAAGTTGGCTCCAGCTATCTGTTAAATGGCCACAGAAATTCCCTTGTTGATTCCTAACGGCCAGTGATAATATCAAGGCTATTTCTCTTCCCTGAGGGGAAGCTGGGAGACTGCAATTCCCTACTGAGGAAACGAACAGATGTGCAGTGTCAGTCCAGAGAAAGTGTGCAAAGAAAGGAGAGGCAGCGCTTAGCATATACGGAGGTAAAAGAGGCCCCCAAAGTTTTTTGGATCTTCATTGATAATAAGTCTGCCAGGAATTCAAACTTTATGTGTTTTATGGACTTTTTAGTATCTTAGCATTGGCTTGAGTCCCGATATTTTGTAGAAACTCTGTCTCCCTCTCTCCCTCTCTTACCACACATGCACGCATGCACACAGGCACACATATACGTGCAAACAAACATATTATTTGGAGAGGTTGTTGTGTTCCTATTTTGAAGTCCTGGAAGATGGTGTTTAGCCACCTGCATACTAATTCTCCTGTCTTCTCATATTCCGATTTTTCAGTAACCTTTGGCTAAATGTAAGTTTTATTACGACATTGAACCTGAGCTGCATCCAACAGCAGCTGTCTGAGATGCCCACCGGGCAGGAGCAGAGGTGCAGGGCTTGCCAAATGAGAGGGTCAGCAGTAGTGACCCATCCACTGGTCCATTGGCCTAAGTGGTAATCCTGCTGTCCAGAAACTGAAATGATGGAGTTGGAATAGACAACTGACCATCAGAATCAGGGGCTGGGCAGGGGCAGGGAGATACATGAAGTCTAGCCAGAAGGAGGACATCTATATAGATAGGTGGTGTGGGAGACTCAGTCTATGAATGTGTTGCACCCAACAGGGTACCTTTGGGGAGGCTTAACCAGATATGACACTTTGCTTGTGCTACTACTCTCAACTTGCTTTCAACATTTATCCCAATTAGTAAATACCCACAGGCAGATTTGTTCACTATTTAATGTAATATCTTTTGAAATATAGGCTTGGCTAATCTATATGTCCTAATTTCTGAGAATATAAACCCAGCATTGGTCAAGATCCAATTAAGATTATTCCAATCAACAGAAAACAGGTATCAGAGTCTTCACATGAGCTTCTAACATTAGAGAGAGGTGCAAGAAGTATGTTGCTTTCCCTTGTGAATTGAGGCTAGTAAATGACTAGGCTTAAAGTTAAGGAGAAAAGAGGAAACAATAAATTCAATCCATATCTTGTATGTATACTAAAATCAACACCAAATGAGCCACAGACTCCAGATCTAAAATTATAAAACTTTTAGAAGAAAACATAAGAGAATTTTTTTTACCTTGGCTTAGGCAAAGATTTCTTAGAGACAACACCAAAAACATACTATTTAAATAAAAAAACTGAAAACCTGGACTTCATAAAAGTAAAAAACCTCTGTTCTTTTCAAGACTCTGTTCAGAGAATGAAAAGATAAACTACATGCTGGGAGAAAATATTTGTAACCAAACATTTGTAAAAGGACTTGTATTCAGAAAATAAAGAGAACTTTCAAAACTCAGTAATAATAGACAACAACTGCAAAATGGACAAATGATTTGCAAAGACAATTCACTCAAGAATATACTAATATACTAGCGACAAAAAAAGCAGAGGCTCCATGTCTTTAACCATGAGGGAAATTTGAATGAAAACCACAGTAAGATAATATTATGTTCTTCCTAGAATGTCTGAGCAAAAAAAGCCAGACCCGCCACCCCCCAAAAAAATGCACAGTCCATAATTCTATTTATACAAATTCTAGAAAATGAAAGATAACTCAGAGTGGCAGAAAGTAGATCGCTTGATGCCTTTGGATGGGGGTGGGTAGGAGAGTTGGGCATGAGGCATTTTGGGGGATATGTTCATTTTCTTGATTATGGCGATGATTTGCTAGCCTCAATGTATCTGCCAAAATATTTGAAATTGTACACCTCTAACATGTGGAGTTTATTGTATGTCTATTACACTGAAAGCTGTTTAGAAAGACAAAATACCGGAAAAAAGGTGGCATTTTTTTCATTGTCAATGTTACAAAACACATATAAACTGGGATTCTGAGGACAAATAGGCTTAAGATATAATAGAAGACACATGGAAGTCTGTAGTGGCTGGCAATGTCTGCAATTTTGTCACTCAGTTTCCCATCTTGTAGATCATGAAATGCTGAATAAGGGCTTCTAAACAGATAAATTTCCTTGATATTGACTCTCTAATCATCTGTGTTGTTATGATTATGGAAGGTGGGTGAGTGGGAAGATAGATATGCTATGGTTGAGAGCTGCTCAGTGTGTGTGTGTGTGTGTGTGTGTGTGTGTGTGTGTGTGTGTGTAAGACAGAGACAGAGAGAGAAAGCAAGTTTTCTTCTCTGATTCCTGCAGGAAGGGAGCCAGAACCTTTGCCCATATGATGTCAGGAGGTAATGTCAGGAGGATGATGAAATTGGTCAAATGTGCTGTGGTTCTGCAGGCCTGACCTCTGTACACTAGTTAGATTTAAATGGGCCACAGCTCCCAGAAGAGAGGTCCTTCTGGTATTTACTGCCACCATCTGATGGCCTCTCAAAGCACAGAGCCTGGGAAGCTGGCAGGAGTCTTACTGCCTTCTGCTACTGTCCTTGATTGACCACGTGGAATAGAAGAGAGCATCTACCAACACTGGGTTCCTATTTTCCTTTGATTGAAATTGTGCTATTATTCCTTCCATTGACTTCAAAATTATGTCTGATATTCCTGTATGAATAGATAGACAAACTCTGGAGCTATGAAAGTAAACAATATTTTCCTGAGCAGAGTGTTTGGGAGTTTTAAAAGACCAAAATCACCAAATATTCTCTCACATTTTTCTATAGCTTCAACTGTGGAACAAAGATCACATAGGCAGTGTGTTTATTTATGCTCACTAGATTATTTCTATAAACTTCTGAACCATTTTGTTGTGGTTGCAGTTCCATTGTACCGTTCGGGGAAATGAAATATAACTCTATTTACCCAAATTGCCTACTCATCCAATTTTTAACATCTCTTTCTTCCTTGTTTCCTCTAAATCCTTCTACCCAGAAGTGCCTTAGAAGAATTTTGCTTCCATAATTTTTTTGAAAATTGTATTAAATATTTAAATATAGACAACATTATAATGAAGCCATCAATTCTTCCCTTTATTTCGAGCTATGATTGTCAACATTCACTCATGTTTTGAAAGTCAGGTGTAAAATAGGCCTATGAAGGTCTGCCTTCCATTAAAATGCCTCTTTTATTAATCCCGAAGCCATATACCAAGAGCTGACTAAACACATCATAAAGGCTGTTAATTGCTGTAGGAAAGTTGCTCTGTCGTTTGTAAAGCTTTCTTTTATTAGTCCCAGATTTCTCTTTAGTGAAACTCAGGTCACTCTCTTACAGCAGCCTTGTGACAAATAAAACCAAAAAGAGCATCAGGCAGCCACGCAGATGGCACAAAGTGTACATCATTGCGTATTCAGTGCTGCTCCGGCTGCTGACACCGAGGACACATGACTTTTGGCTTTGAAAAGCTGTAATCTAGAAGGAAAGCAAGGAAAAAGTAGATAAGTGTACATAGGATATAAATGGTGGCACTAAAGTCAAGGGCATCAGTTTTATGGCCAGATCCCTTCAGTCCATATTACAAATCTATCACTTCCAAGGTAAGTGACCTTGGGTAAGTTACTTCAAGCCTCTCTACCTGTTTCCCTCAATGCAAAGTAAGATTATTATCTAATTTAAAGGATAGTTGTGATGATCAGATAAATGAAGACATATAAATGCTTAGAACAATGTCTAGCAAGTACTCCTTGGTAAATGTAAGCTATTATTACAGTTCTTATCAAGGCAGAACAACCAATACAATTTTGAGTAAGGCCTGACTTTTTTTTGCGGGGGGAAGGGGGTTCTAAAATGTATTTGATCTAAGGTCTCACATCTTCCATGATCAGGCGCTTAGCTATCTTTGCAGCCTATCTTCAGCCACATTTTGCTGATATGTTGCATTCTATTTCCATTCAATTACTTGTTATGGTCTAACCAACCATTTGTTCTCCAATACAAATTGTATATTGAAGAAAATATGGGACAGTGCCATGCAGTGACACAGAGAGGTGTGTGAGCTCATGAAATAGAGAAGCTATCAGGTTGCTGCCCACATGGCCCAACAGTGTGGTCTTCAAGCCTTAGGGAATTCACTGCAGGCATTTCTCATTTAGAAGCCTGATTTTGTTATCCCACTGCAAGTGGATACCTTGCTGGCGGTCAAATTTACAAATTTAATGTACTGGGCTAAATAGTGATCGCAAATATATTGAGTCCTTATCCTTGGAACCTATAGATGTTACCTCATTTGGGGAAAAACAGTGTTTTTACAGATATGATTGACTTAAACACCTTATGATGGGGAGATTGTCCTGAATTATCTGGGTGGGCCCTTAACGTCTTCACAAGAGTCCCTATAAGTTAAAGGATGAGGTAGGTGTATTGCACACAGAAACATACATACACACACACACACACACACACACACAGAAAGGCAGTGTGATCATGCAGGCAGAGTCTACAGAAAGGCAGTGTGATCATGCAGGCAGAGTCTACAGAAAGGCAGTGTGATCATGCAGGCAGAGTCTAGAGTGATGCAGCCACAAGCCAAGGAATGCTTGTAGTCACCAGAAGCTGGAAGAGTCAAGAAATAGATCCTCCCATATTGCCTCTGGAGAGAACATGGTCCTGCCAACATCTTGGTTTCAGCTCAGCTCATTTGGACAATGGCCTCCAGAACTGTGAGAGAATAAGTTTTCCTTGTGTTAAGCCACCAAGTGTGCAGTAATTTGTTACTGTGGCTATAGGAAACTAATTACGTACGTTTGCACTTACCAAAGTCACAAAACTGATGTACAAAAGTAGAATGTTGATTTTTTAACAAAGATGATGATTTTTAAAAGAATGACTTTTACCTGTCTTAGGGACCTGAACACCCAAACCCATACCATAGGACATTCACTCCAGGTGGGCACATAACTATGGAAATCCCAACACTCATCAGAAGTTTTCCCCGTGAACATGCAATCAGATGAATGGCAAGTCAAAGGCTGAGATAGCCTATGAGTACTGCCCCAAACTGAACGTGGACTTGCAAATGGATGGAGGATGTGTGAAGCTCTTTAGTGGGACCCTCCTATCTCCCATGAGCACTGACAAGCACTCACCCGACTCCCTCTTTCCTCTGTCTTTGTGACTCAAAAATCCCCCACTGTATAAGCACACATTATTTCTTTAGATAAATTAAGAAATTTAATCAGGTTAGAAATAAAGACTGTCCTCAGGCCTGGGAGCCATCTGTTTGAGTTAAAAGATGGTTTTTGCATTTGAAGTTTAAATCTCCAAAGAGATGGTTTTTGTATTTGAGTTAAAAGATGGATTTTACATTTGAAGCCAGCTCATGTTCCTTTTTTCCAAGTTCTTGAGACCCATGCACACTACTGCCTCCTTCAGCTCTCTCTATGGACATCTTCTCCAGCTGTGCCTTCTTCCCAACCTTGTCCTCATTTATGGACTGTACACTGAAATATCTATTTCCCAGCACAGAGCTCTGTCCTGACTTACCAGCATCATGCAGGGTCACAGAGAAGTATGTGTGCTCACAAGGGAGAAAAGATACCGGGTCATCCCCATGTGGCCCCACAGGGTGGGCTTCAGTCCTTAGTATATCCCCAACAGTCAATCACCTATGCTCAGCTCCACTGTGGATGTCCCATTAGTGCTTCAGATCCAAATTGAAATAATGCTCTCTATTTGTCCCTACTCCCAGAAATAAGAAGATGTGAGAGAAGAACAATTTGTTATTCTTCCTGTATTTCTTAATTCATGGCAAGGCAGCAATCCAGTAGTCAACCATACCCTTTATATCTTCACCCAATGTCATACATATATATTTTATATCTATTATATATATTATATATAATATATATGTGATTTATTATGGTATATGATTGGATCAAACATATGTATATATTTATATATGCTTGACATTGGGTGGAGATGTATATGTATCACAATATATACATATGTTTGACCCAATCACATACCATACTATATACATATATTCCCTTTCCTCTATATACATGTACATATTCTCCTTCCTCACATATTCATGAATGTGTCCATTGCTGAGATCCTCATCAACTCATGCTTAGATCTCTTTGCCTACAGATTCAACCACCTCTCAAATATTTTCTGCACTGCCTCCTTCTAAATCACAAATCTTTATTACATCATCCTACAGTTTAAAATCCATCAATAATTCCCATTGCATTCAGGATAAAATCAAAATCCTTAACATTTTTTTTAAAAGAAAAAAAGGAGCCACTGACATTCTTTCTCTTGCTAAACTGTCTTCATCTTTCATTACTGCTTCTCAAACCCAGCCTAATACTCGCCTGTGCACACTCACCTCACGTTTCCTTCCTGAAGTGTGGTTCTTGCTCTCATTTCTGAGCTTCTGCACATGCAGCTCTCCCTTCTTAGAGCCCTCCCACCTTAGGCTTGCCCACATCACCTAGTAAATTTTTTTAACCTTTAAAGGAGCTTGCTTTTGTATCATCAAGAAAACATTCTGTAATTCAACAACTATTTGTTGAGTGAGTTCTCATGGCCACAGTTCCTGCACAATCATCTATCAAAGCTTTTATTTCAGTGCATTTCTCAGTGTGCTTCTACAACTAGGAACAAATCTTGAGGTCAGGAACCGTTATGACTCACTTTTTATAGTTTTCTACCCAACAGAATGATTGGGTGAAACATACATTGTGAAGGAATGAGTGAGTGGATGGATGAATGGATGAATGGATGAATGAATGAGTGGAAAAGGTGTGAGTACTTGAGAATATTTAATGTGCTAATTTAATATCTTTAGTTCCAAAAAGCTACATGCCCTTTAATAAAAAGTATAATTTATTAAAAACCTAAAAGAGCTCATTTTTAAGGCTAAAAATTCTGCATCAGGAAGAGGCCTATAAAAGAGAGATTTTGGAGGGCAGCAGACAGTAATATTTTCCCAAAGCCCTGAAACCACACCATGTGAGGCAACTGCACCCTCCAGCAATGATTCTGAGCATCACTGTGATATCTATGTATGTATGCATATCACCAATATAAAAACCTCCGGCTTCATCCCAAGACTGACTGATCAACTTGCTCATTTACTTTACTGCTCCCCAGTGCATCTTGGACACTCTGAACCAGGATAGTTCCCCAGATTTTCTGGGCACTTCCACCTGCTTACATGAATTTCCTCTGCTTAAGATGCCTTCCCCCATCCTTGTCTGCTCAGCCAGGTTCTACCATGTAGTGGAGAAACCTGAGATTTGGGAATTGGGATTTGCGTGACCTGGCTTCAAACTCCTGCTGATTACTCATTTACTGTGTCACCTTGGCCAAATTATATCTCTGAACTGCAGTTTCCTTATCCATGACACCCAGCTCATCTCATGTACTTTACAGGGTATCCATATGGAGTCAATGAGATGACAGGGATTTACCACAGAAGAAGTGAGGAACTCAAGCTCTGCCTTTGAAGGGAGGTTCTTAAGGAAGAATTCAAGTGTTTCCATCCAAGAAAGGTAAAATCAACAGAACACAAGAGAGAAAAAAAATGGCCTTTGAAAGAAAAGTTGATGTTGCACAGACAAAAGGAGTGTCTCTCTCTGCCCTTCACTGTAAGAGTTTAAGATTTCTTTTCACCAGAAAGATTTCAGAATGTCTCAGCCATCCAGGTGGCAACTGAGGCTACGCCTCAGGCAAGAAAGTCACTTCCTGCTTCTGAAAAGAACAGAAATGAGTTTTAGTTCTACAACTGTGATCCTGAGATGGCGAGCTGAGCAAACACTCCCACCTACCCCTTGAGAATTGTGGATGAAATAAAAGAATTTTTTGTTTCAGATAGAAACAAAATCATGGTGTGATTTCAGGGCTTTGGGGAAATTTTGGTTATAGATAGAAACACAAATTTCCTAGGTCACAGGATTCCAGTCTGTATTATTTCTTTTGCTTCTTTCTAACTGTTTGTTCGAGGAAACTTCCAGGCAGTTGCTAAATCTACAATCAGATAACTATGCTAAGTGTATCTGTGTACTTTATTTCAAACATTTTTTAGGTGTGCTGGGGGGTGAGTAAAAATGGCGGGGGGGAGTTTGGGTACCCAAAATTCATGAAATCAATAGCATGAGGAGACTTGTTTCAAAATGCTATGACAAGGGTGTTCACATCTGACAAGGGCCTTACACTGTGCCTAGTATCCAAGAGGTGTTAAAACAATGATTGCTGCATTCATCTTAATCACAAGATAATCATCCTCCTATCATTTTTAAGCCAATGAACCAAATGGAATCTCAACCATATTGTTATATGACCATTAACTATGCATGGGCTCTCCCTAAGCCTTTGCTTCCCACCTCCTTGCCTGCCTCTCCTGCCTTCTAGAACATTTTCTACCATCTCCACTTGTTCCTCACACCTTCCTCCCCTTGCAGCTTCCCCACACACCCACACTGCAGCCTCCGCCCCAGCTGGCTGCTTGCCATGGAAAAGGCTCAGCAGACCACCAGCCACCTCCCAATTGCTGCCTCCGCCATCACCCACAAGAAAACAGCTCTCAAAATACCCAATGAAAGTGCTGCTGGCTCTTGGAGTTTGCCTCAAATGTTACTGCTTCTAGAAGTTCAAAATAAACAACTTTTAAAAGTCCCTTAATTCGGAAAATATCAGGCCCGAGATCACTTCTTTTCATTTGCATTCTAATGGACTCTAAAATGCTTCATGAAAATAACTTGGAGACTAATGGTCATGGATATTGATTTTTTTCAGGAGGGAGGGAACATTAAATAAGAATTTCAGCATAATGAATTGTAGCTGAACAGAGATGTAAGCCAGTCTGCAACACTAAATATACAGAAAGCTGAAGAGGTAGTGCACTAGGAAAAGTCATCCGTCATGGCAAAGAAAGAGCATTGCAGTCATACTTCTCATGACTGGTTCCTCTCACTGGGCTCCTTCAACCCATTTCAATAAACACACACCATGAATAATGCATGTTATGGAAAGTAGCAGATAGGCCTTGAGAACAGAAGTGTTTTTGTGAAACTTCTAATTAAAACTTATCTTGCAGCATTACTGCATCTTTATGTGTATCTAACTCCTTATTGTTATTTTATCCATCTAGCCCCCTAAATACCTGTGGTTAAATTCGTCTGCATTAGATCTCTGCATTCTACTTCCTTACATTCTGATGGATTTTATCTCTGTTAGCATCTTTCAGCACTATTAAAGGGACATGAATACATTTTGTGCTGCTCTTTGATTGTACTTTCACTTGACTGTCATTAGAAAACTCATACTTTACATGCCAAAAACTGAAACTCTGACTTCCTCCCACTAAAACCAAACAAAACCCTCCAACTACAGTCTTTCTCATGTCGGTGAATGGGGAAGTACTCATTGCATTTCAAGTATTTCAATTTAAACACCTTACAGTCATCCCTGACACCTCCCTTTCTCTCGTCCTCCACATCCAGTCTATCAGAAAATCTTCTCTGATGCTTGTTCTGTGAGACTTGCAGACAGTAGCTAAATCTGTCACCTCTACCTTCACAATAATTTCCACTTCTCACTAATCCACTGCTACTGCTCTGTTTAGGACCACCATCACCTCTGGCCTGTATATATGACCTCAGTATTGCACCTTTGCTCCTTGACAGTGTATCCCTACACAGCATCCAGAACTATCCTTTTAAAATGGAAATCAGATCACATCCTGCCTTCGCTCAAAACTCTGCAATACCTCCCATCTCACCCAGGGTAAAAGCCAAAGTCCTTACAATTTGCTATAGAGTAGTTTGCTAGGGCCACCATAACAAAGAACCACACAAACTGGGTGGCTTACATAACAGAAATGTATTGTCTTTGCAGTTCTAGAGGCCAAAAGACCAAGATCAAGGTGTCAGCAGGATTGTTGCCTTCTAAGGGTTGTGAGGGGGAATCTGTTCCATGGCCTCTCCTAGCTCCTGGTGGTTTGTTGGCCATCACTGAGTTGTGGAACATCCCTTAAGTTGTGGAAGCATCACTCCAGTCTTTGACTTAATCCTCATATGGCTTTCTCCCCACATGTGTGTCTGGGTCCAAATTTCCCCTTTTTATAAGGACACTAGTCATATTGCATTAATGACTCACTTACTCCAATATGACCTCATCTTATTACATCTGCAATGGCCCTATTTCCAAAGAAGGTCACACTGTAGAGTTTAGGACTTCAACCTATGAGAGAACATGGATTCAATATTCTAAGAGGCCCATAGAAACTGACTTCAAGCCCCCTCCTTCTCTGACTTCTGCCCTGCTGCCGGCTCACTCCACTCCAGCCATGCTGGCCTCCTTGCTGCCCGTGCACATGCCAGGACCTTTGCAACTACTATCCTCTGAGCCTGCAAACCGCTTCTCTCAGGAGCACTAACTTTATCACCTTCTTCAAGACTTTGCTCCAAATGTCACCTGCTGGATGAACTCTACATGAACCACTCCATTTTAAAGTGAAACCAATAATTCCCCCCAACACACTCCCAGCCCTCTTTACCATGCTCTATTTTCCTTTCCGTAGCACTTGCCACCTTCGAGTATATGTGACTTAGAGTGTATTATGTTTATTATTGATAGTTGTCTTCCCTCATTAGAATGTAACCTCCATATTTCTTTCTTGTTTTATTCACTGATAAATTCTAAGTCCCTCAAACTGTACCTGGAATAGGGTGAACTGTCAAAAAAACATTTGTTGAAGGAATGAATAAAATGTAATTCACAAATTCTTCTGATTCATAAGGAAAATCATAAATTGATCAGAGCTCTTTCCCTAAAACATCCTCAAGAAACAGCTTTAAGAGGGAAGAATTCTGAAGGAATCCCTAAGGAGGCATATAACTTTTCATTCGATATGTATGAACTTGGTAGAAGCAAGAAAGCAGTCATTTCATCAAACGCTAGAAACCATGTCTGTAAAAATAAACGTGATCACTTTAGAAAAGGTAAATCGATCAAGCAATTTAGATTGAAATTTACTTTACTATTTTGAATTAACTATTTTGGCTCTGTATACAACCAGAAATTCCCACTTAATTACAATTCCTCACTTTATTTAGGGTCACATAGATTTGAGAAATCCTGAGGGTGAGGTGCTTTCACTAAAATGTGTGAACAGACTTCTAGACTCCTACTACAATAGGTCTAAATGCAAAAAAAAAAAAATGCAATTAAAGATTTGACAGTCTTTGCCATAGGAAGCTATGTGCTGGTAACAAAATTTTATTTTAAGCAACATGTTCTTCAGAGAAAAAAAATAAAGAAAGAAGCATAATTGAGGAAATGAAAAAGTAAATGTCTTTTGTTTTTAATGTGTTGCATGTAGGGAGACTCAGACTGGACTCAGATTCAGAGGTCTTACAGTTTATTTGCTTGTCAGAGTGAATGTTTTCCTAGAAACTCTGGTGGAGCTGCACTGAGTCATCTACACTCTTTCCTGCTCTCTTGTGACTAGCAGCATCTATTTCTGAGATGATTGCGCAGGCTTCAGAGACAGCCTTTCCTGAAACCTGGCTGCTTTTACGTCCCTGAGTTCCAGGAGACATCTTCAGATCCTTATAATAAATCTTTTCCTTTGCATAAGCTAACTCTGTTACTTCCAACCAAATATACTTATGTTTGACATCTGTTTTCCACCATCTAGACTGCGTGACCTGGGTTTCCTTGATATAATTTTCCGGTATATGATATAAATCCTTTTCTCCACAATATTCTTACTTTATTAACAGTGGATATTTACAAAGCACCCAAAGGTAAGGTTTCTACTGCCAAAGAAAAAGAGTTTTAAACTAGAAAGTTGGCCAAAACATCCATAATATGTATGCAGTTTCTGTGAACAAAATTCTCACAAATATAAGCCTTTAAAATTTTAAATAAAGTATTCTGTCATTTAAGATTAGATAAATGCTTATCATACTGCCTCAATAGAAACATTTATATTGTACCCAGTTTTCAAATACAAATATAAGTAATACATTCAGGTCACCGAATTTTTGTGCTACATTGATTTTTCTGGTTCATTCATGTGACATCTGTGAAAATTACTGCTATCATTCTCTTTATATATTAGTGCATAGCTTCAACCCTATAATTTTAAAACACATTATTCAAATTCTAGCTTTCTTGGTCACTTAAAATAAGCTATTTTTTCTCCCTGAAATCGATCAATCACCCTCCCCCACCACCCCCTCTGTTATTGACTAAGAATACTCAGAAGGTTTTGCAGAATAAGGAAAAGGAGGCTTGAAAGGTAAATATTTACAATGACACCTTCATCTCTACAAAGTAATATCACCCAACAGTTTTCAAAGTCTATAAAAAAGTATGTATGGTGATTATCTTTCCTCCTCAGAAGCAGCACAGCTAGTATAAGTATATTCCACGCAAAGTCTATTACGCTCTGTCCCCATTACTACCTCCCCGCTACAGATCCCTGCTCTGTTACACCACCCTGCAATTTCCAAAGAGCCTCCTGCCCGTCTCCCATCAGCAGTGGATATGGCCAACTAAGAAAGTATTTTTATGTGATGAGAAGTAATAGAGAAAGATGACATAGAGGGGTGGAGGGCAGTAGAGCAAAGAAGCACATCTATACTATGACCACCTTTCTGTTCCAAGGCCTCTTATCCATACCTTTGATTATACATTTATTAATCACAAGCTATATATAAGGCACTAACTGTAGCTATAAAGGAGAGAAACAAATGAGAAACACAGGCATTATACAACTAATTCTAAGTGTGATACATGTCATGGAGAAGTGCAGGTGCTTCACAATAACAGAACCACAGTCTCAAGGCCACACACGCCTACACTGACTCAGCGACTCCTCTGCCCATGTAGCCCCTTTTGGTAGGGGAGATGATTCATTACATAGATGATGAAGTGGGGTTCCCAGGATTTAGGGGTTTGCCTAAAGTTTTGAAATGCAAGGTTTTTAATTCACAGAGTTGGATCTAGATGTTACCAACCATTCCAATTTGCCTGGGGCTGAGAAGTTTCTCGGGATACAAGATTTCCAGTCTTGGGCAAAGTAGAAAGGTCATTCACCCAAATCCATTTCAATTCCCTTTCCAAATCGACCAGTATTTATAGTTTCTTTTTAAAGTTTTTTTACCATTTATTTTATATCACAGCACTTTCTGGGCATTGTCAATGTACTCAATGAGCAATTCACAAAAGAGAAAATAAAATTCTCCAGTGATTAATGAAAAACATGTAATCAAATCTAGTTGTACCCAACAAACTATACGTTACTCTAGCAGATCTTACAAAGGTCTTACTGGGTTTTTAAATTATCATTTTATTTACATATGTAGTATACAAATTCCATTGTAAACACAATTAGCAGTCTCCTGAAAACAACAGCATATTGATGGCAGTGCTTCAACTGTAGCCCAAATTTCTACATAAAGTTTTGTACCGTTGTTACGGCATTCAGGTTTCCCTACTTTGTATTAGATTTTCCTCATATTTTCAATCATTTTCCGTTTTCAGAAATGTTTTCCTGTCTTTATCTTCAAAGAGAGCCATTTCATCTAATCATCTATGTGATCTTTTTTCTAACGTCTTCTAAATGTTTCATTAGCAATTTCCTGCAGTTTCTCGGAGTCCTTCTTGAGAGGCAGCACAAGGTGGTTAAAAACTCAGACCCTGATTCAGGGCATGGATTCAAGTCCTATTCTACTTTCTTTCTAGGTGACCTTGGAAAAGTTGTTACAATGCTCTGTACCTGAGATTCCTCATCTGTAAAATGCAAATAATCATAGTACTACTTTATGAAGTTGTTCTAAGAATTCAGTGATTTTTATACATCAGAGGATGTAAAGCAATTCCTGGCACATAGTATGTACCTACGTGTGTTAGCTAATGTTATTTTTCATATAAGGTTCAGTACTTTTTATACTTTTAAGATTTTAAGATTAGAAATCTAAGATGTTTTATTAACAGAAACGCATACAATTCTTAGAATACATATACCATGTTATTTAAAAATAGATGAAACTGATTTAATGTTACATTTTAAAGAAAATACTAGATTCATTTCACAGTATGTGATGTGATAATGGAGGATGGGGTGCTCACTAGTATGCACAGGACATTTAGATCGAGAACTCAAGGGAGAAGTTTGGGAATATGGGTGATAGTTGACAGTAGTCATGGAAATGGATGAGCATGGTCCTCTAGCTCTACTTTGCAGAGCTAGAAGAGAAGCGATCCCAGAGAGAATCCCAGGAAGAAATGGAGGAAAGAGATCCTAAGGGAGATGAGAAAGAAAAACTAGAAAAGTGTGTCTGTTCAGAGGTGAATGTTGAATTTTGCACATAGTCATATGAGTTAAGCATTCAGCACCCACTTTGAAGATACCAACAGTTTGATTCATCACTAGTCATCTTGGTTAAAAAAAAAAGTGAGGTCTAGTGATGAAGGCAGAAGCAAGGCTACAGCAGGCATAGGAATGAATGGTAAGGGAGGAAGTAAAAACAGCAATGTCAGCAACTCTTTTCAGAGCTAGAAAGGAAGAGAGACTGTGATAAAAGAGGATTAGTACTGAAGAAATGTGGCCAATTCTCCTTCTTACAATGGTGGTAGAAACAAGGTAGGATACCTTTGGCAGATCTCTAAACTGGGAAAAGTACGGAGTTGAGACCCTGTGGGAAGCCATGTCAGGGAAAATGAGAGGACAAATGGATGGCCATTAAGACCCAGAATAAAAACAGAGATTCAAACTGGGTGTATCGAACTGGGGATCTAAGATCAAAGCAGTCTAAAGTTAAAAGCGGTGAAGAAGTGTAGGATAATTCAGGAATTGCCTAGAGCAGAATTCAATTTTTGCAGGAGGTTCTTTGTGACACCTGCCATACACATACGTGGCTAACTTAGAAAGAATAGCATGGACTAGCAGGCTGAGAGAATAAATATGAAGACTTGGCAATTTTAGATTCATAGAATGTTGAAGTTGAAAGAAGTTATAGAGGCTACAGAGTTAAAGTTCTCCTATTTATCAATTTACAAGTGCATGCTGTCATATAATAATTGCTTGTTAACTATAGTGTACCATGCATGATGCTACATGCTGGACATTTGTTCAGAATAGCTGTATAGTAGTTTTACCTATAGGGTCTGTGGTACAGATTCTACTTTCTTGGTTTTTGATGAGCCCAATAATTTTGTTCAGAAATTATTCCATTTTTGGTTTAATTCAATGTCTTCCTTTTCCTAACAGCTTTGACACCATCGACCTTTGACACAGTTCTCTGCTTGTTATTTTTCTATCCTTCTAATGTTGCAGATTCACTAATTGGAAATCAACAGACAAAACTTCTCCCCTAGTTATCCTTTATCTGCTCAGAGTGAATCCCATTTTCCCTCTAAATCCATGCTGCCTTAGCACTCACCACTGACAACCAAGAATAAGCCCTTAAGTGAAATGGATTGAATGACTGAATTCAGGAAATGAATAAGGATGCAAATATTAGTCAATAAAATAACTCAAGAGGAAGGTTAAAAATGACACCATTTTGTACAATGTTATCTTCTATTGGTTCTTCTCCTGTGAATTTTTTTTTCACATCAGCAAATAAGCTTTTGGCTTTCAAAATTAACATTTAATAGGAAGGAAGGAACACACAACACTAACCACTCCAACGAGCATTTATCAGGTAACTGGAATTAGTAAAGTGTGACCACACAAAAATGGGCATTTTTCAATTGATAATACAAAAACAAACAATATCTAAATCCAAGAAAATGGCTGGCCTGGCCTCTCTCATCTGGTCCTACATAATAGGGATGACACATCGAAAGCACATTCTGTCCTGGGAGCTACCATCAAACAGGACATTAACAAACAGAAGCTTGTCTAAAGGATAGAAAAGCTTCTATACCCTGAGAAGGAGCTGAAAGCAGCCTGTGACAAAGAGTTGGAAACCTGGTGACAATTTAGTTTAAAGAGGACAGATTTAAGGAGTTAAGGCTAAAGGAGCAGCTCATTAGCCTTCTTCAAAAATTCCAAGGACTATGATGAGAATGCAATTTTCCAAGTAGTGATGGAAAAAAAAACAAAAACAAAAAACTCTGACAGGAAATTTTAGTTCTTGCATGTTTTGTTGCTTTTTGTTATTTGTAATACCTGCTGCCTTCTAAGAAGGATAGATTCTGGTACCTGGAGGCTTCTTTGTTTGCTGAACACCAAGTGGCTCTGGGGATAAAAAGAAATGACTAAACTCATTGAATAAGAATGGGAGACAGTCATAATGACTCGGAGACAGGACTGAGCCCAAAGGTAACAGGATCCATGGAGATGTGTAGCCCATTCCTATCACGGGCGAACATTTGAAGAAAGAAAAGACGACCTAGTACATGGCAGCCGAAGGGAAACTTTAAGAGCTACAAAAATAAAATAATTCTTTTTCAAAATAAATTGTATGCTTAAAAAATAGTACAAAAATGTTTACAATAAAATACGGTTTTCTACCGCACTATTCCTTATCCTATAATGAAACTCCATTACAGGGAAATAACTTTTCAATATTTCTGGTTTTGTTTCTTCTTCTGTTTTCATGCACCATACTTACATTTTAAATATTATACTTTTATATTATCTGTTAATTTATAAGCTTTAAAAATTACCTGTTACTCTTATGACTGTATTTAATAGGTTTAAAATTCTTCATTTCCCTCCACCAGTATTGAAGGAATTAATGAAATCAACTATAACCTAATAGTAGCAGTAATAGAAATTTTAATATCCTCTTAAAGTTGCTGCAAAATGTGACCCCCTCTTAAAGTTGCTGCAAAATGTAACTTGAAAACATTCAAGTTAAAAGAGAATATTAACAGCCTGCCTTCTCTCTGTGGACAGTGGACCTTATCTATACTCCCCAACTCAACATTCCTCAAAATTTATTACAGGCCCAGCAAGTTCCTGCACGGCTGCAGTGTCACAAGACCTATAAGTTTAGGTTGCAAGACATGTTTCTCTTAAGATGTAAGAAATGTTGTAATGCTGCCTTTGTTTTTTGCTTCTGTAACTTGCTTCCCACCTCACGTAGTTCCCACCCGAAGATGTTTAAAAGTAGGAAAAATCCTCTGTTTGGGGCTCAGACTTTCTGGACGTATGTCTGGTTGAGCCAGTGATCACCTTAATTTAATAAACTCTCCTGAACCTTTTTCAGTCTCTCCTGTCTTTGATCTGCAACATTTCTGGGGGCTTATCTCGGATTGGAGATGGCAGATTTTCTGTCTCCCTTGCCTGTGGGCTAGAGCCCCAGGACATGGGAGACCAGGGTCCTTGGTGCCGCTGGGAGAGTTTCAGTCCAGAAGGAGAATGGCCATTCCACGTTCTGGAGCCCTCCCTGACAGCGCAAATGGAACTGGTAGAAAGGGTTGCAGGACAGTCACAGGGGCAGGACTCAGACATCAGAACCATGGTAAGGTTTGGCCCCTAAGGAAAGGCCCGTCCCATAAGGATGGGAGGGGAGACTGATCACCTCTCAGGGCATGATGACTATTCCGACCCGAGGGGGTTGGGACAATGGGAGAGGCCCATTGATTCGGACAAAACTCACACCCTAACTGACACCAGACATGGGTGGGGCTCGCAAGTCGGTCAGAAAGGAAAACTGTTTTGGGGATGGGGGAGGTGTGTGAAAGAGACAATCTCAGGAGAGACCAACGCAGGGCGTGACGTGGGGAGGCACGGATCTCTTAGCATGGACTGTGTGCTCCGAGGCGAGTGTGGGAAAAACCAGACCTAGGACACTGCATATGACCCATAGGATCAGTTCCACGGCTGCAGCTAGCTGTGACACGAATTAATGCAAGCTTCTGGCCAAGCAGCGTCTGAACCTCCTGTAATAGGACCCGTTGTGGTAGATCCGAGAGTGAAAGCGTGCCATGAGGGAGGAAACGGGAGGAAAAGCATCAAAGCCTACTCCACTGGAGTACATGCTGAAAACTTTAAAAAAGGTTTTAATGGTGATTATGGGATTAAGCTAACTCCACAGAAACTGAGAACCCTTTGTGAGATAGACTGGCCATCTTTTAATGCAGTGTGGCCGGCTGAGGGGACAACAGACAGGCAGATAATTGGTAGAGTGTTTCGGTTGGTCACCAGGCTTGAAGAACAGCCTGGGCACCCAGATCAATTTCTGTATATTGACTCATGGCTAAGTGTAATTCAGACCCACTCTAAGTGGCTGCAGGCCTGCTTTGAGACCTACTGTAAGACTCTAATGGCCGGGACAAAGCCAGGGACCACAGAAAGAGACTGCAAGGCATCAGAAAAAGAAAAGGAGTCACAGGGAAAGTAGAAAAAACCTCTCCTACAGGCCCAACCTGAAGTGTTAGAGAGTCCACCCCCTATGCACCAATTTATCCATCCCCTGGCAAGACTTGGACAGGAGAATACCCCAGCTGCCTCCAGAGACTCAGACTCAGAAGAAAGCACCCCTCAGGCAACAAAGCACAGAGAGCAGCCAGAGCCCTTGCCTGAAAAGCCAAGGCAGGAACTCCAGGGGGATGAGGTCGGCCACCTTAGGTCGGGCCATACCTGAGCAATGCAGATGCCCCTTTGAGAAACAGTGGGACAAATTTATTTGAATGCACAGAATGAAGTCCAGGGAGGAGAAGAGCTCTTCGTTTATCAGCCCTTCTCTACTACTGATCTCTTAAATTGGAGACAACATACTCGCTCCTACACAGAGAAGCCTCAGGCTCTTATAGATCTAATGCAGTCCATTTTCCTAACTCATAATCCTACCTCAGCTGATTGCAAACAACTTCTTCTGTCATTATTTAATCTAGAAGAGCGCCATAGAGTTATACAAGCTGCTCTCCAGTGGCTGGAGAACGATATGCCTGTAGGCACAGGAGATATCAGGCAGTATGTACAACAAGCACTCCCAAGAGAGGCTGACCCAGGCTGGGACCCTAACCAGGCTCAAGGGCTACAAAGTTTGCAGCAGTATTGAGAGGCACCTCTAAGTGCAATAAAGGCTGGAGGGAAAAAGGCCACCAATATTGGAAAGGTCTCAGAGGTCCACCAGAAGCCAGATGAAAGTCCCAGTGAATTTTATGAGAGGCTCTGTGAGGCTTACTGACTTTACACAGCATTTGACCCAGAGGCTGCAAGTAATCAGTGTATGGTTAATGAAGCATTTGTAACCCAGGCACAAGGAGACATAAAGTAAAAGCTTCAGAAGTTAGAAGGGTTTGAAGGCATGAATGTTACCCAGTTTATCCAAGTGGCTTCTAAGGCGTTTGTAAATCGGGATAAGGCCAAGAGAGAAGCTAGATGCAGATCTAAAGAAAAGGGCAGACTTGCTGGCGGCAGCCTTAGTTGGAAGAGAAATTGGTTTTGTGAGAGGACGTGGTCGTGGTCACATTCATGGTAGAGGACTAGGTAGGCAAAACCAGGAAGCTAAGCCAGGACGAGAGGGCTGACCTGGGCTTGAGAGAGATTAATGTGTGAGATGCAAGCAGATGGAACACCGGAAGAATGAATGCCCAGAAACAGAAAAGGATAGAGGCAACAATCATGGACAAAACGACTGGCCAGAACCCCCTGCCACCAGTCAAGGGGTTCAGAAGTCAGACATGGATTTATTCGGACTGGCAGGAATCAATGATTATTATGAGGACTCAGACAGACTGGGCTCCATTTAATTAGGCCCCAAGGAGCCTATGGTCTCAATGGAGGTAGAGGGCTGTAAAACAGACTTTATGGTCGATACTGGTGCAGAGCACTCAGTAGTAACTCAAGCAACTGGGCCATTGTCTAAAAATCATGTCAATATAATTGGATCAGAGGGGGCATCGCTGCCTTTCTAACTCTAGGATGTTAAGATATCAAGGGCTTTTGTGTGAAAACCCCTACATAACCAGCCACACTGCTGCCAATTGTGTGAAAACCCCTACATAACCAGCCACACTGCTGCCAACTGAATGGACAGAGCATGGAAAGCCTTCGTTGGTGGCCCAGGGTATCACTGCTGTATGGAAACAGTGGATGAGGTTTCCTCAAGCTGAAAAGACTTAAAGGACCAGCCCTTAAAAGACCCAGATGTGGCCGGGCATGGTGGCTCACGCCTGTAATCCCAGCACTTTGGGAGGCCAAGGCGGGCAGATCATGAGTTCAGGAGATCCAGATCATCCTGGCTAACATGGTGAAACTCCATCTCCACTAAAAAATACAAAAACATTAGCTGGGTGTGGTGGCGGGTGCCTGTAGTACCAGCTACTCGGGAGGCTGAGGCAGGAGAATGGCATGAACCCAGGAGGTAGAGCTTACAGTGAGCCAAGATCATGCCACTGCACTGCAGCCTGGGTGACAGAGCAAGACTCCATCTCAAAAAACAAAACAAAAAAACCCAGATGTTGAATACTTTACTGACAGAAGCAGCTTCATATCTGAAGGTGTCAGAGGGGCTGGATATGTAGTGGTAACACTGAATTCAGTAGCTGAAACCCACACTCTGCCAGTCAGAACTTTGGCCCAAAGAGCTGAGCTAATAGCTCTCACTAAAGCGTTGCTCTTGGCCAAAGGAAAGTCAGTAAACATCTATACTGATTCAAGGTATGCTTTTGCCACTTTGCATGCCCATGGAGCCATATATAAGGAAAGAGGATCATTAACATCTAAAGGAAAGGAAATCAAAAATAAAAAGGAAATAGAGCAGCTCTTAGAAGCCATATGGGCTCCAAAAGAAGTAGCAGTCATCCATTGCAAAGAGCATCAAACAGGAGGAGGTGCCGAGACTAGAGGAAACAGAAAGGCAGACAGAGAAGCCAAAAGAGCTGCAATGATAGAGGTTCACTCTGATGGTAGTTTCTTTTGCTGTGCAAAAGCTCTTTCATTTAATTAGATCCCATTTGTCAATTTTCACTTTTGTTGCAATTGCTTTTGACATTTTCATCATGAAATCTTTGCCCATGCCTATGTCCTGAATGATATTACCTAGGTTTTCTTCTAGGTTTTTTTTTTTTTTTTTTTTTTTTTTTTTTTTTTTTTTTAATGATTTTGGGTTTTACATTTAAGTATTTAACCATCTTGAGTGAATTTTTGAATAAGATGTAAGGAAAAGGTTTGGTTTCAGTTTTCTGCATATGGCTAGCCTGTTTTCCCAGAACCATTTATTAAATAGGGAATCCTTTTCTCCATTGCCTGTTTTTGTCAGGTTTGTCGAAGATCAGATGGTTGTAGATGTTGGTGTTATTTCTGAGGTCTCTGTTCTGTTACTTATTGTCTTCTGCTAGATTTGGATTCATTTGCTCTTGCTTCTCTAGTTCTTTAAATTGTGATATTAGGGTATTGATTTTAGATCTTTCTAGCTTTCTCATGTGGGCATTTAGTGCTATACATTTCCCTCTTAATGCTGTTTTAGCTGTGTCCCAGAGGTTCTGGTGCATTGTCATTTTGTTCTCATTGGTTTCAAAGAATTTCTTGATTTCTGCCTTAATTTTGTTATTTACCCAGGAGTCATTCAGAAGCAGGTTGTCCAATTTCCATGAGTTATGTGGTTTTCAGTGAGGTTTTTAAAATTGTTATTATACTTTAAGTTCTGGGATACATGTACAGAGCGTGCAGTTTTATCACATAGGTATACACGTGCCATGTTGGTTTGCTGCACCCAACAATTCATTATTTACATTATGTATTCCTTAATCCTGAGTTCTCCTTTGATTGCACTGTGGTTTGAGAGACTGTTTATGATTTCAGTTTTTTTACATTTGCTGAGGAGTGTTTTACTTCCAATTATGTGGTCAATTTCAGAATAAGAGCCATGTGGCACTGAGAAGAACGTATATTCTGCTGATTTGGGGTGAAGAATTCTGCAGATGTCTATTAGGTCCACTTGATCCAGAGCTGAGTTCAAGTCCTGAATATCTTTTAATTTTCTGTTTCATTGATCTAATATAGATGATAGTGTATTACAGTCTCCCAGTACTGTTGTGTGGGAGTCTAAGTTTCTTTATAGGTCTCTAAGAACTTGTTTTATGAATTTGGATTCCCCTGTATTGGGTGTTTGTATTTTTAGGATACTTAGCTATTCTTGTTAAATTGATTCCTTTACTATTATGTAATGCCCTTCTTTGTCTTTTTTGATCTTTATTGGTTTAAAGTCTGTTTTATCAGAGACTAGGATTGCAAACCCTGTTTGTTTGTTTTGCTTTCCATTTGCTTGGTAAGTATTCCTCCATCCCTTTATTTTGAGCATCTTTGCACGTGAGATGAGTCTCCTGAATACAGCACACTGATGGTTTCTTGGCTCTTTATCCAATTTGCCAGTCTGTGTCTTTCCATTGGGGCATTTAGCCCATGTGCATTTAAGGTTGATATTGTTATGTGTGAATTTGATCCTGTTATCATGATGCTAGGTGGTTATTTTGCACAATAGTTGATGCAGTCTCTTCATAGTGTCATTGGTCTTTATATTTTGGTGTGTTTTTGCAGTGACCGGTACTGGATTTTTCTTTCCATATTAAGTGTTTCCTTCAGGAGATCTTGCAAGGCAGGCCTGGTGGTGATGAAATCCCTTGGCATTTGCTTGTCTGGAAGGGATTTTATTTCACCTTTGCTTATGAAGCTTAGTTTGGCTGGATATGAAATTCTGGGTTGAAAATTCTTTTAAGAATGTTGAATATTGGCCCCCAATGTCCAATGGCTTATAGGGTTTCTGCTGAGAGATCTGCTGTTAGTCTGATGGGCTTCCCTTTTTTAGGTGACCTGACCCTTCTCTCTGGCTGCCCTTAACATTTTTTCCTCCATTTTGACCTTGGAGAATCTGAGGATTATGTGTCTTGGGGTTCATCTTCTCATGGAGTATCTTAGTGATGTTCTCTGTATTTCCTCAATTTGAATGTTGGCCTGTCTTGCTAAGTTGGGGAAGTTCTCCTGGATAATATCCGAAGTGTGTTTTCCAACTTGGTTCCAGTCTCCCTGTCTCTTTCAGGTACTCCAATCAATTATAGGTTCAGTCTTTTTACATAGTCCCATATTTCTTGGAGGTTTTGTTCATTCCTTTTCATTGTTTTTTCTCTAATCTTGTCTGCATGCCTTATTTCAGCAAGATGGTCTTCTTCTGCTTGATCAGTTTGGCTATTGATAGTTGTGTATGCTTCACAAAGTTCTTGTGCTGTGTTTTTCAGTTCCATCAGGTCATGTATGTTCCTCTCTAACCTGATTATTCCAGTTAGCAGCTCCTGTAACCTTTTATCAAGGTTCTTAGCTTCTTTGCATTGGGTTAGAACATGCTCCTTTAGCTCAGTGGAGTTTGTTATTACCCATCTTCTGAAGTCTACTTCTGTCAATTTGTCCATCCCATCTTCTGTGCCGCTCTGTGCCCTTGCTAGAGAGGTGCTACAATCATTTGGAGAAGAAGAGGCCTCTGGCCTTTTGGATTTTCAGCATTTTTTTGTTGATTCTTTCTCATTTTCATGAGTTTGTTTAGTTTTGATCTTTGAGGCTACTGATCTTGGGATGAAGTTTTTGTGGGGACTTTTTTGTTGATGCTGTTGTTGTTGCTTTCTGTTTGTTTTTCTTTCAATTATCAGTTCCCTCTTCTGTAGGGCTGCTCTGGTTTGCTGGGGTTCACTTCAGGCCGTATTCATCTGGTTCATTCCCACACCTGGAGATGTCACTTAAGGAGGTTTGAGAACAGCAAAGATGAGTGCCTCGGCCGGGCGCGGTGGCTCAAGCCTGTAATCCCAGCACTTTGGGAGGCCGAGGCGGGTGGATCACGAGGTCAGGAGATCGAGACCATCCTGGCTAACATGGTGAAACCCTGTCTCTACTAAAAATACAAAAAAAAAAAAACTAGCCGGGTGTGGTGGCGGGCGCCTGTAGTCCCAGCTACTCGGAGGCTGAGGCAGGAGAATGGCGTGAACCTGGGAGGCAGAGCTTGCAGTGAGCCGAGATCGCGCCACTGCACTCCAGCCTGGGTGACACAGCGCGAGACTCCGTCTCAAAAAAAAAAAAAAGATGAGTGCCTCCCTCCTTCTTCTGGGATTTCTGATCTTCAGGGGTACCAACCTGATGCCAGTAGGAATGCTCCTGTTTAGAGTGTCTGACAGCCCCTGTTGGAGGGTCTCACTCAGTTGGGTAGCACAGGGAGCATGACCCATTTGATGAACATTTTGGCTGTCCCTTGATGGAGGAGGTGTGTTTCACTGGGGGGAAAACCTATTGGCCTGGACTGTCTGGATTCCTCAGAACTAGCAGGAGGAAAGACTAAGTCTGCTGGCGTGTCCGGAGTTTGTTCCTTCCAGTAGGTTCACGGTTTCACTGAATTCAAGAATGAAGTTGTGAACCATCGCAGTGAATGTTACAGCTCTTAAAGGTGGTGTGTCCATAGTTTGTTCCTTCAGATGTGTCCAGAGTCTCTTCCTTCCAGTGAGTTCGTGGTCTTACTGACTTCAAGAATGAAGCTGCAGACCTTTGCGGTGTTACAGCTCTCAAAAGTGGCATGGACCCAAAGAGTGAGCAGCAGCAAGATTTATTGTGAAGACCAAAAGAACAAAGCTTCCACAGCATGGAAGGGGACCCAACTGGGTTGCCGCTGCTGGCTGGGGTGGCCAACTTTTATTCCCTTGCTTGTCCCCACCCACATCCTGCTGATTGGTCCATTTTACAAACCTCTAGCTAGCCACAAAGTGCTGATTGGTGCATTTTTACAGAGCACTGATTGGTGCATTTTACAAACCTCTAGCTAGCCACAGAGCGCTGATTGGTGCACTTTACAATACTAGCTATGGAGTGCTGATTGGTGAATTTTACAATCCTCTTGTAAGACAGGAAAGTTCTCCAAGTCCCCACCCAACCCAGAAGTCCAACTGGTCTCACCTCTCACTGGTCTGCAGAGACTACAGCCACCCCTCCCCCTAGGGGCTCAGGCCCAGGGAGATCAGAGTTCTGTCCCTGAGCCCATGGCTGGAGTTGTTGGAGTTCCATCATTATCTTTAAGATTCTTTATTTTATAATCACAACTTACTTTTACATTTAATTTTCTTCCACACCACCCTGGACTCCAGCCACACTCAGCTATTGCTATCCTCCAAATATACCAGTCTAGTTTGGGCATCTATTCACATGATATTTTTCTGAGACAGAAATAACCTCTGTTACTTTACTGTTTCAATGTTATGCTGATTATACGTTTGCAGCATTCATCTTTGTGAAAACAAGATCACTCTTTGAAATGGAGAATATAACTTTACCTGAAATATGAGCTCAGGCAATGTGTCAGTCATCATCATTCCCAAAGTCCTTTAAGAAGTATACCCTTTGGGCCCAAAATTATAAGGCAACGAATTATACTCCCAGTCTTCCCCTAGAGAAATGAAGGCCCAGGAGATCTGCTCCCATGTGGTGGGGAGACAAAAAGTGAGAACCCAGGCAGGCCCTTGAGATGTTCCAAGTTTTAAGGATTACAGAGTACTATCCTCAGGCTAGGTATCAGCCAAGACAGGAGAGCCCTGCCAATTCTTAACACAATTATGAGAGACCATTGTTTTGGACAAAGCTCATGTACCAGACCCCAGCAGACTAGGCCAAACAAAAATGAAGTCGCTCATGCTAAATGTGACATGATCAAACTGAAACTTTAAGGAAATAGATAGATCCTATACTATCTATTAAAATAAAAACTTCAGACAATTTTTAAAAATTTCCTTTGAGTTGCAGTATTCTTTGGACACAAATAATGAAGGATCCTTCTCCAGGAGACACAAGACTGTGAAAAATGTCCTTAAGACACCTGAAGGGACACCTGCACTTCTGATAGGTCCTGGTGTCACCTAATACCTAGTTGCAAACTGAAATGGGCAATAGAAGGTTAGATTAACCCACATGGAGGACACAAACCCAGATCTCAGCATCCAGTCCTGCAACCTGGAGGACTCTGTGATCTCTAAGTGGATGAACTAGACCTCTGCTGCCTCACCGGATATCCCTTTTCCTTTGTCTCCAGGAATCAGTAGGAAGAGAAGCGAAGCAGTGTGTCCTGAATGCCACTTCTGGGCCAGGCATGGTTCTAGGCACTTTACCTATGTTCACTCACTTCTCATAAAACTCATGTTTCCATTTCACACAGTAAGATGAGGCTCCAAAGAGTTACATCATTTGTAGTAAATGGAATATGAGGATTCAAACCTCCCTGACTCCAAAGTCCTGCCTCTGGCTTATTGCACACCAATTCCCCTAAGCCAGGATGATGATATTGCAGTGCAGCTCTCACAAAAAGCCCAGGGTGGTGAGAAGGGTGGCTGCTGGCTCTCTCCCTGGACTCCAAAGGCAGTTGACAGTTTCCTAACATCCATAAATATAATTGAACGCAGCCTCCACATTTTTTGAGATCTGTACTCTTTGACAAAGCTCATTCATTTAGTCATAGCCTAATCGTGAGCTCTTTACCGGGAAATTCAACTTTTGGTGGAACCAGAGACATGGCACTGATCCTCTGTATCTGTATTAGTTTGTGTTTATTGAATTACTTATGTACCACTCCAGGAAACACCAGTATTAATATTTTGACCTGGCAAATGGTGAAAATGATTAACTCAGTAATGTGAAACTATTGATGCAAATTTGCAACTCGAATTAGAACACAGACTGAGATCAAAAGTCAGTCTGCTGTTTGCTCTTTTGAGTACTGTTTCATGGAAAGTTAAGGATGAAAGTAAATCAAATCAAGAGTGGTTCCATTCTTTAAACCTTCAGAGACTTAATGGGATGTTTAGTTAAGTGCCTCAATGCACATAAATAGCTGTACACTCAGCAACATGGTTCCGATGTCGAGATTAGATTTACCAGTCTTTGTTTATACATGCAAAGTCAAATAGAGGACTGATGCAATTATCAGTATAATTCAGGCCAACTGTTTTCTACATGAATATTTAGCTGGTCATTACTAAGTGGGGGAAGTTTTTTGCTACCATTCCTCTAATTGTCTTATATCTCTATTTTATATTTGTCAGATACAGCCTCAAGATAAGCAGCCAAGATCCCACTTTTCAGCGCAATCAATTAGTATGTCATTTAGCCTCTTCAAGCTCCCCTCTTGCCTTTCTGAAAATGGACATAAACTATTAGGTTGCTGCAAAAGTAATTTCAGTTTATATGCCTTACAAAGGTTTTGCTTTTGATCTCTACATTGACTCCATCTGCACAACCCTGGAAAGGAGGTTAATAAAGAATTGCAGCAATTGAAGAATCTCCTGTTCTCCTCAATTCTCACCACTCCTCATAATACCTTCTTGAATTCGAAGCAAAATGTGTGATTTAAATACAATCAGTATAAGGTTAAATATTTCCCTCCAACAAATAGTCCATCATGCATCTTTGGAGATTCTCCTTGAATTGTGTGTGAAACTGGGTGTTCTTGACAGTTAAATGAAATCTAACGGTGACATGGCCTATATTTGGCCCTTAGAAAACAAAGGGTCATAGCTTTTTCTTTCAGATTGTTGAAGAGATGGAACAGTTGTTACGATCTCTTGAGAACTGTATGTAAGTTGTTGAAAAAACTGCACCTCTGTAAGTGTCTAACTTAATCCCTTTAGCAATGGAGAAGATCGTGATCAAGAGCAGGATTTACTAAAGATTATGTCCAAATTCTTGACTACCCAAACCTTATTCCTGCAGAATATATTCTTTATGTGCCTTCTTAGGGAGAAATCAGGAATGAAAACATTTTATATTTATGTAACACAAAAGATTATGTCCAAATTCTTGACTACCGAAACCCTATTCCTCCAGAATATATTCTTTATGTGCCTTCTTAGGAAGAAACTCAAGAATGAAGACATTTTATATTTGTGTAACACTCTTTTATAAAGCACTTTAACATGTATTGTCTCATTTTGCCTTCTTAACAGCCCTCTGATATGGACAGGGAATACTGCCTACAGTTTATAAAGAGAAACTGAGGCCCAAAGAGGTTAAATAGTGGCTTGTCCACAATCACAAAATTAATAAGAGAAGATGGGGACACAAGATCATACTTCCTAAGTCCAAATTTAGTGATGTGTCTATTCTTCCTCACTAGCTCTCTGCACATAAAATGTCAGTAGAGAGGGGACTATCAAAACTGATCCCTTCATTCATACCCCAAACATCAGCATCATACAGTATGCCAGGTAACAAACCTATGCATGTACCCCAAATCTAAAATAAAATGGGAAAAAATTAATAAATTATTATTATTTTAAATGGATTCCTTCACATCTTGGATTTTATTTTTTAAAAGTCAGACATTTCAAGATCTTGAGACTTAATAAAGCCTTTAAGAAATTAGTAAGATTGTGTTTAATTACTAGAAATGAATTTCTTCTCTCATTTGCTCTGCAACTGTAAGGCATAAGTAACCTAAAAGAGCTTACTTCCTGAATAGCCTGCAAGACCGATGGGTCATCAATAAGACCCTGAATAAAGCCAGCTGTTGACTGAGTGCCAGTTCCATTCTATGTAGCTTGGCATTTTTCACAAATGTGATACAAGTTTCCTTTTGCTTTATTTCTCTATCTCCTTATGCAACTGACCTTAAGTGATTGTATAACAGTGCAAGACTGATTCAGTGCACTGCTCTTTCCTACTTAGTATTATTAGAAGCTATTGGAGAAACACTGCTGACGTTCTCCAAAAAGGAAGCTTTTAATATTCTATTTAAAGATCTTGTTGTGTTTTTCTGGGAGAAGGAATAAAAGATAAAAATGTAACACATGAGATTTTAAAATGCTAATTGATTTTTGTGAAAAATGTTCATCCCAGGAATGTTTTCCGTGGTGAGCTAGGAAAAAAATAAGTATAATTAATACATGAATCATGCACAACAGGTGTGCTATAGAGAACATATTACCAAAGATATTGGTATGGACAAGTAAAGTCATTTTCTTAAAATTCCTAACTAAAATGATGTAAGAGGAGGAAATTAAGTCATACTCTAAAGTGCCACTATTTTGTAAAAGTAAAATAACTTTTATTGGAGTTTCTCTCTAGGGACTTAACAGTTGCACATATGAAAATACTTCTAAAACTTAAAAAATATATATTTCACTCAGTGATCAGAGAGTGCCATTAAAGTTACTGATATAAGTAGGAGCTAAACAATGGGTACATATGAACATAATGATGGAAAAAAAACAGACACTAGGGACTCTAAAGAGGGGAGGTTGAAATGGAGGTGAGGGTTGAACAACTACCTATTGGATACAATGCTTACTGTTTGGGTGATGGGTACACTGGAATCCCAACCCCCACCATTAAACAATGTATCCACGTAAGAAGCCTGCACATACACTTCTAATTTAAAAGAAAATAAAATCTTTTAATGTTCTCGATATGCTTCACAAGAGAAAGAATTGCAGCATCCAGGCGAGCTGTTTATACAACCAACCAAACAACACCAGGGATTTTTAAAAACACTAACAAAGTAAGGCCACCAACATTTTTGTTTTGTTTTGTTTTTGATCTTGTGATGGCCACACATCAGGGCCACTGTGCAAGGCTGCAGTAGCCATGACTTTCTTCTTTCCCTAAAATTTATCTGATTCCCTAAGGCAGGCACTATGGAATTGTCACTACTCCACACTAGTATCCTGAGCTCCCAGCTTTGACAAACACTCATTTTTACCTTTCAGACTTCCTTGGTTCTTTCCCCTTGTTTAGCAATTCCAATCTGTGAGAGATTTATTTCACACAGATTTATTTACTTTATGGTGATTGATACCATCAACCTCAGCCCTCAGTAAAGATGCTTTCCTTTTTGCTTCACCATCTTCTGTTCATCCTATCCACAGTACAGTTACCTTATCCATTTTGAAGCTAGAGTATCTGAACCACATATGTTAAGAATTAGCACCTAAACAGTAATAGACAAATCATTGTCTCCTAAGAGAATCCTATAAAGTTTAAAGGAAACCCTACTTTGTATGTTTGAGATATGAATTTGAAGAGTTCTACCAAATTGGAAGCTCTACTAGCAACCAATTTTCTTTCTCTGCACATAAACTTGGGTCTCTATAGAGTATGGGCCAGCTCTATTTTGGGGGCTAAGCTCTGCTTTCATCTTCTGGCAACTCATTTGTAAAGCTGTAGATAAACTGGAAAGGCTTGCAGGAAAACAAGAAGAATGATTCATAGCTTGGATGAAATGATTCGTTAGAGGAGTATATAGGAATTTGTACATATACAAGTTGTTCTAGCAAATCTAAAGTAATTTCATAGCCACATATCTTATAAGTGAATAATGAGGAAGGCATATGAACATTTTTGATTGGTTAAAAGGAAATTAACCCAAAAGAGGAGTTGTCTTTATCAAAAAAAAAAAAAAAAAAAAAAGGAGGAGGAGGAGGAAAGAAAGAAGAAGAAATCAAACCACAGAAGTTCTTCCCTCGGTGCCCAAATTTGATCATATTGAGACTTACAGTTGCACGGATAAAAATAAAGAAACTACTGTTAAAGAATAAAAACAAAACAGAAATATAGCATAGTATACCTGCATGTCAAGGACCCAAACAAGATTCAAATATACAATTTGTGTAAGCGAATTTCCAAATAGGCACACACACACAAGAATAAACTTATCAGAATGTAATAGGCAAAAAAGAGGGGAAGAGCAGAAATACCTTCTCTTGAAAATAATTCACCCAAATACATTGACACAATGTCTGAGATTTCTTAAAGTAGTCCAAGGGAAGTGAGTAGTAGAGAAAGAGAGATAAATGAGATTGGCCATGAGTTAATAATTGACTAACCTCGGTGATGTACACATATGGTTCATTATACTCTTCTCTCTACTTTTATGTATATTGGAAAATATCTATGGAAATGTTTTAAAAATAATAAATATAATGTCTGAAGAGAAATCATCTGCAGAGAACAAATAAATATCTGAAGTGAACAAAACCGATATCTATATTTAATAGCAGGACTGGTCAACATAGAGAATAAATGAAACTGTTAAAATGATCTTTTTGCTGATTAATTTCCTTAATACCATAAAGATACCTGACCCTAATCTAGATACAATACCTGTATAACAACAGAAAACTAAAGATTATTAACTTTGATCAGTTCACCTTAAATTAGTTGCTTAGATTGGTTCTTAGTTGTATGCAGAAATCAGTTGATTAATTCATCTGCTAAGTTGAAACAATTTCAATCACCTTACTTATTTCTGAAGAATGAGTGATATACGTTGAGGATTAAATCCTGAGATTAGCCTTCATACTTCATACTGGTGAGCTGGGGAAGGTCCCCAAATGCTGCTGGGAACTTGACCCCCAGCTGGTGTCCAGGCTCTTGACGCTATTGTGAAAAGGAATTCAAAGATGAGTTAGGAAAGAGTGAAAGTACAGAGATTTATTGCAAAGCAAGAAGTACACACTCAAGAAAGGGAGTGCAGGCGTACGCAGGAGAGAGTCATTCACAGAAGGGTTTGGAGCTGCTACCTTTATGGGTTTCTTTAACCAAGCGGTAAAATATTCATGGAGATTCTGGGAAAAGGATTTCTCAGAACTGTAGTGCCACCCATTTTAACACTAAATATAAGTATTCTCAGAACTGTCATAGCGCTGTTGGGTATGTGATTTAGTATGTTAATGAACATATACTGAGGTCCTAGGTGAAGCCTAAATCAAAGCCAGCACTATGTTGGGTCCAGTCAGTCTTAGCCAGCTTGGTCCACACCCTGCTTTGCAGGGTGTTATCAGCCTGTAGCCTCTAGTAATGTGAAACTGCCACCTGGAAGTGTTTATTCTCCTGTGACCACCCTATATTATTCCTGTCTCATTTAAAGAGGTAAGATGTTCTATCTGCTTGTTGGGGGATAATTCTGCCTAAGTCTTCTGGGCTTCTACTTGTCTTGCAAGCAGAGGTACAGACTGACCCTGTTACAGAATATCTTTCGAGAATATTTATGTAGAAACAACCTTGAAAGACAGAAATAGTGCCTCCATCTGAAGCAAAGGGCAGGCATGTTTGTTTCTCATTATAAAAGCTTTGGGTTCCCTAAACTCAGGGTTCTTTTGTTCTAACACAATCAACCACATGTGTAGGTATCATCTGGCCCTATTCACAATGCCTCGTGGGGATTCGGTCTCAGGGAACCAATATAGAATATGCTGATGTTCATCCTGCTTGCTATGCCATGAGTAATAAAGTCCTTTGTTTCTGACCCAGGAGTCTCATGTCTCACATCCATGAACTGCTAATAGGATAATAATCTATTAGCTTTCAAGTAAGATAAAAATCTCAGATTCTTCACAGATCTTGCTACCGCTAACACTAAAATGGTAAATACAATGTGTCTGGCATGGAAGTGACCTGTGCTGAGACTGACTGGGGAAAACAAAACAAAACAGAAAACCTGCAGCTGAATTAATTGTGAAGACTCTAGTTAAAAATTAGCAACGCCTGCCAAGCAAGCAAGCCAGCAGGTGGGCTGTATCATGCATGCTATTAACACGGACATTGTGAGATTACCTTTTTCAGTGCTAGTTAATAGGAAGTGATCAATAAATATTTACTAAACTGAAATCCTTGTTAAAATTCCAAATGGATTTTAACAGATTGACTACTGAGAAGTCACACATTACTTATGTTCACAATTTTGATTTTTTAAATTCCCTTTTTAAAAACCAGAAGTTCTTCAAAAATTAAATAGAGAGGGGAGAAGGCATTTTACACTTTGCATCCAAGATATAAGCACTGAAACTCTTATTTGTTAACATAGGCATTATTTTTTTAAAAAGATAACAGACTTTCTTCACTATCGAAATAGTATTTAAAAATTAAAATTATTGGCCGGGCGCGGTGGCTCAAGCCTGTAATCCCAGCACTTTGGGAGGCCGAGACGGGTGGATCACGAGATCAGGAGATCGAGACCATCCTGGCTAACACGGTGAAACCCCGTCTCTACTAAGAAATACAAAAAACTAGCCGGGCGAGGTGGCGGGCGCCTGTAGTCCCAGCTACTCGGGAGGCTGAGGCCGGAGAATGGCGTGAACCCAGGAGGCGGAGCTTGCAGTGAGCTGAGATCCGGCCACTGCACTCTAGCCTGGGCTACAGAGCCAGACTCCATCTCAAAAAAAAAAAAAAAAAATTAAAATTATTACCATAAGTACTATTTAAGTCCTAAATATTTTTAAACGATTCCAAAATTAAAATCTCAAGTATTACTTTAAAATTTTTGTCAAGTTCTGATATAGGTAAAATGTCCCAATTTTCTTGGTGTAAATAGATTGCCTGGTCTTCAAAATAATTCAGAGGCAACATCTAGTCTAGGGTCAAAAGAAAAAAAAAACCACTTTAAACTTGTCTGCCATTCCACTCTCTGGCATGTGTTTATTTTTAAGGTAAGGAAAATCTTACCATTCTCAATCCTAACTGTCAAGAAAGCATAATACCTTTGATTAGTGATATTTTAGAGAAGTCATTATATGGGTAAGCCCCAGATAGGCTTGTGAACCTGCTGTTTCTACTAAAGGGATCTGTAAAGGTAGAACATTAACTTATTTTAGGGATGCAACTCTGGAGAAGAGCAAAAAGGCATTAAGGTGTTAGCAGTTAGTGACAATGACCATTGAAGTATTACTTTTGTCATTTTATTTTGTATTTGACATGCAGCCACAATTAATTGCTTGGAAATTGTTCTAAGCACATTATTGTCTTTCATGCATATACAATAAATTCTTAGGAGAAACTCAGATTAAATAATCATGACTTGAGGTATACTCAGGATTCTTACTTGAGCAGCTGGGTGGATTATTTTCTGTGTTGGAGAAGATTGGAGGAGGAACAGTTGGCAGGGATGGGAGGGAAGGCATTTATAAAATACCCACATAAAGATGAAACAGGAAACATTTCAAGTGAATATAAAATATCAAAGTGAAGACACATAGCATCAAGGAGATACCTTCAATGAAGATAATTTGTCAAAATACAAATGATATCTAAAGCCCTGACAATTAATAAAATTATCTGGAGATAGGAAGAGCAAGATAATGAGGTTCTGTACCAAGTTGTATAGAAGTCCAGTTTTAAAGTCTGGTAGGAGGAGATAAGGAAAGATGACAGATAAGTGATATTCAATCAGGTCACTGGATACCTAGGAGATGGTCCAAAGATGGAAACATGAACTTCGATGAGGGCTACTGGTGGATCATACAGAATAAGAACTTTAAGGGTTTTGGAAAATGAAAGTGTCCAGTGACCTTGGAAGAAACATTTGCTGTTTATGAAGATAAGCAAGAATGGAATGACTCGAAGGATTCAAAAAAGGGATATGGGTATGGAAATAGAATGTGTAGATAACATTTTTGAGAAGTTAAACAAACAGTAATGGTAATTGAAGGGGATATAATATCAATGATGAATGCTGTGTGATTGAAATCAAGGATTAGAGAGAAAAAAGTTGAATATGCCCAAAAGAGAGAAGATTCCTGAAGAAGGAACGTCCTTAGGATAATCAAAGTGAAAGTGATTCAGAGAATATGTAGTGAATTCGTTGCAGTAGCAGAGAAAGGAGAGATGGGTGAAAGGGAAAATATATGAGTTTATTTGGAAATGGCAGGATTTCCAGGCAGGATGAGGATGTACACTATTAATGGCTTGAATTTTCATTAGTGATATATGAGATAAGGTCACTACATAAAATGGTGGGTGGAACTAGATGGAAAGTCTCAGGAGACACAGAGACAGAGAAGGATGAAATTGTCATTGCAGAGGGTAGAAGCATGGGCTTCCTAGAAAAATATAATAGATTTGCAACAGTAGGATTTCTCAGCATCTGCAGCAAAACTTCCTTTACATGCAAAGTCTTCTTAATGGAACAAAAGATTCATTTTAATGTTTTGATTATGCTCAATCCTAAACCACCTATGATATTGAAGTTGCACTATAAGTTTGTTAGTGTCAAGAAGTAACTATTATTTTTCTGTTGCTGTATGGTTAGGGCTTCCTAAACAAGAGAGTACTAGTAGCCTGGGTTGCTGAATGGCACACAAGTCTTGGAAGATAAAGGTAAATCTTGGAAATTAAAGTACATCTCTGGAAAGATTCGCTGGCTTATTTCTCCTGGAGTCATTTAGTCTTTCGTTTACATTTAAGAGGATAGTAGGCCAAGGGACCTGACATTTTTTATAGAGAGGGTTTCTTTACATGTCAAGGAATAAAAGTGTTAACTCTCTCTTTCTCTTTCCCTTTCCCTCTCTGAATGAGAAGAGTGACAGCTGTGCAAGTACCTGCTATGTAAGCTCCAAAATTCAGATGACACCTGTCTTCACCATGCTTCCATGGACAGGACTGGGGCCTGGGGAATTCTCACGTGATGTTCTATAAGTAAATAATTGGTCTTTTTTCTGATCTGGAAACCTCATGTTTTCTATCAGGATAAAAGAAATGCGTATAAAAATAACAGTTCAAAGCTACAAGTCTTTAGATTCAAGATCCTAGAACTCCTAGAGGCCAAGATCTGGAGAAAAGGTAAAAGATACCTTCAACAAGATGCCTATCTTAGTGAGTCTGTGCTGCTATAATAGAACACCATAGATTGGGTGATTTAAAACACAAATATTTATTTCTCCACAGTCCTAGAGGATTGCAAGTTCAATATCAAGGTGCTGGCAAATCCAGTGTCTGGTGAGGCCTTACTCTCTGGTTTACAGATGACCAACTGTTTGTTGTATCCTCACAAGGCAGACAGCAGAGAGCTCTGGTCTCCTCCTCCTCCTCTTATAGTGGCAGTAATATCATTTAGAAGTGCTCCACCATCATGACCTAATCAACTTCTAAACGTCCTGCCTCCAAATACCATTAAACTTGGAGATCCAGACTTCAAAGTATATATTTGGGGCAGACACAAACATTCAGTCCATAGCATGCCTTTCATAATAAGCAATTGAATACTGAAGTCTTAGCTGTTTTTCCCCCCTTCCAGACAGATGGCTCTATATATCCACTGCAAGTGGCTTTTTAAAAAATCTTTAATTTCTGAAGTTCTGAGTAAGCTTTCTACCAGTCCAAATTTTTAGCTTATATTTTCTAATAAGCACCAGAAATTATAACATCATGGATCATTTTTATGTTGTTGCTAATATGATAGTACTAAAAGGATATGTGTTAAGGTTATTGTTTACTGTGGGAACACTGTTATCAACATAACATGATACTGAGTGTAATTCTTTGTGTTGCCTTTAAATTGGTACAAAGCTTTCTAAAGTTGAGACAAAGATGTGTCCCCCACTTGGAGCTAATCAGAAGGCAGAAACAGACCTATCAACAGGCCCAGAAAAACATGCTCATCTTGTGAACTTTCCTTTCTAATTAGGAAGAAATATTATAAAGAAATAAATAGCTACAGTGCCCCTGTATCTGCAGTTTTGCTTTCCAAGTTTTCAGTTACCCGCAGTCAACTGCATTTCAAAATATTAGATGAAAAAGTACAGAAATAAGCAATTTGTAAGTTTTAAACTGCACTCTGTTCTGAGCAACATGATGAAATCTCATGCCATCCTGCTCCATTCTGCCTGTGATTAAAATCCTCCCTTTTGTCCATCATATTCAGGCTGTAAATGCTACCTGCCGTTTAGTCACTTAGTAGTCATTTCAGTCAAGAAATCGACTGTAGTAATAGTTCACTGCTTGTGTTCAAGTAGCCTTTATTTTACTTCACAATGACCCCAACATACAGAAGCAGTGACACTGCCAATTTGAATATGCCAAAAAAAATTTTAAATCCCATAAAGTGCTTCCTTTAAATGAAAAGATGAAAGTTCTCAACTTGCTAAGGAAAAGAAAAATTGTATACTGAGTTTGCTAAGATTAACAGTAAGAACAAATCAATCTGTGAAATTGTGAGAAAGGGAAATCAATTTGTACTAATTTTGCTGTCACTCCTAAGACTGCAAAAGCTATAGACACAGTGTGTGATAAGTACTTAGGTATGATGGAAAGGTGCCAGGTGCAGTGACATATGCTTGTAATTCCAGCTACTCAGAAGGCTGAAGTGAGAGGATCCCTTGAACCCAGAAGTTCCAGGTTGTAGTGAGCAATAATCACATCACTGTACCCCAGCCTAAGTGACAAACAAACAAAGTGAGGCCCCTCCTCTTTCTTTCAAAAAAAGATAAAGATGGAAAGGCATTAAATCTGTAGGTGGAAGACGTGAACAGAAATGTGTTTCAATTGATGGCAATTGTGGTCAGTACCATCCTCAGTTTTAGGCATCCACTAGGGGTCTCAGAAGGTATCCCCCATGAATAAAGGTGGACTACTGTATTATGATTTAAAAAGCAAAAACAAGATTCTGTGTCCCCAAAGATGAAGTCTTTTACTCAAAGTACTGCTATGTTTGGCCTCCTCTGCAACCCTTTGTGCAATTTTTCTGCTTCTTCAATTCTCACCAAAAAAATGTTAACTCCTTTGCTTTAGCAGCTTCTTACCTCCTGCTATGGTTTGAATACCTCCTTCAAACTCATGTTCAAATTTGATTGCCATTTTAACAGTGTTGAGAGGCAGGACTTGCAAGAGGACCATAATTAATTAATGCTATTATAGTGAGAGCATGTTAGTTAACATAGGAATGGGTTCCTGATGAAAAGGATATATCCAGCTGGATTTCTACTCTCTGCGTCGCATGCTCCCTTGCCCATCCACCTTTAGCAATGGAGTGGCGCAGCACAAAGACCTTCCTCAGATGCCAGTGCAATGTGCTTGGATTTTCCAGCCTCCAGAACCACAAACCAAATAAACGTCTACTGTTTATAATATAAATAACCCAGTCCCAGGTATTCTGTTATAGCAGCAGAAGATGGACTAAAACATCTATCTTAGCAAACTTCTAATGAAAAATAATTAAATTACTTAAAAGCTGCTGAAATAAATTCACTTAGAGATTAACTATCTCCTTAAATCTGCTGACAGATTTAATACTAACTGTAGATACACCTCAAAGTAAACTTCTCAGGGATTGTACTCAAAAGCAATCCATTCTCAACCTACTGATGATGTATTTTTAAAGCTTCTCTCATAGAATCTGAGTTTGAGATACTTTTACATCATCTAAGACAGCTATCTACCAAAAATTTACCTTGCAGATGGGCAAGCAGCCTAAACAAGTAAAAAGGGTTTCTTGTTTCATAAATCCACTCATTCCAACACTGACTCTCTAAGAATGAGAAAATTCTCCTTGATATCGAACCAAAATTCACCTTCCTATAAATTACATCTATTAAGTCCAGCCTGTGGATCATAAAAATTAAGTCTTTTTGTTCATCCACTAGCATTTCAAATAACTGAAGGTCACTGTCATGTCTGTTTTAATCTCCCTCTTTAGTTAGTTATTGATTCTAACATCCAAATCAGTGTCCCTTCATGTTCTTTTGATCAAAGCTCTCTGTGCCTTGGACTCATCCAGTAATGTCTCAGCACCTACGCCAAGATAAAACTCTACAGCACCATCAGCATCTCACCTGGTTTATACTTCAGGCATTTTAGACACATTTCCTTAGACCTATGAGCTTTACAGATCTGGGCACAGGTGAAAGTGAATTATTGACTTCAAAGTATTAAAACCTAAAAGTTGACATTAATAAAAGTTTTATTGGCTATACATAAAACATATTATGCCAATTCATTACTTATTAAATTTAACATTCATCAGAAAATTATTCCAGATAAAAACAATCTGTAGGTTTATGTTACTTTAACTTCTCAGTAATTCCCAAGTATGTATGATGATTGCAGAGAACTTAGAGCTAATAATAACTTAAATGAGTTAGGTAGCTAAAGTGCTTCAAAAGGGAAAATCATAAAAATCTTTCCAAAATATAAGCAACGTGTATTTAAAATATATGAGTGATATTTGCATTTTAACTGAAAGTCAAGGATGTCAACAGAATTATAAAGGTCTATAAGGGGTCTTAGAAATGGCCCTTAACATTATAAACAACCTCCCTGAGAATCACCTAAGAGATATACGAGAAATGCAAAGTTCTAAGCCAAACCTCAGCTCTAATAAATTAATAGTCTAATGTTTCAGACCTACCTGTTTTAACCGTAAACTTCCAGATCCTATTAGCAACTTTTCCTTATTTCTTAATCACTCTTACCTTGACTTTTAACCCGAAACCTGTCAGGCACACAGATATTTGTATCCTTCTCTCAGCTATAAGCAGTCAGTCCTTCCATTATTACAGTGTCCCAAATATAGAGCATAATTAGCAACATTAATTTAAATTTTACCCAATAAATATCAACAGAAAGATAACAGCAAAATAAATTATCAAAATAAAGTTATTCTCTGCATCCCCAGTGCTAAACTGTCTACCACTTTAATTTTTTCCTTCTTGCTTCTTGCTTCCAGCTTGCATTCCTTAAGGCATGCATGAAAACTCTGCTGCTTTGGGTGCAGAACCCAAGATCAAACAGGGTGGGTGACCTACAGCTCAAGAAATGCATCTCTAGAGTCAGAGTGTTCTGACTACCAGACCCTGAAGTAAGGAAAGGCTCATTCCTTGAGCCACTTAACTTAGTAAGAAATGCAAAGGTCTTTTTGAAGACTCATCACCAAGCCAGGAAGCACTGACATTTTTGTCTAGTGGTAGATTTGGGTTAGTCATATTTCTAAAAATAATTCTAGCACTTGCTGTGCCTTAAATGGTCTCCAAGGACCCTGAAATAGTGACGAAGTCTCTTTAAATACTACTGGGATATGACTTAGAGGCCAAGAACTACAGAGTTCAATAAATATTAATACATTTTGATGTTAAAATTAAAAAAAACTATAGAATATTCAGCATATCTGCTTTTTATATCATTTTCTACAGGAGATTAAATTCTAGACACAGTCAACACTGGTTTAATATCAATAGCTGAAGGGATAAAACATTTATCATTGTAAGACTGCTTATAAAAAATAGCAACCCCTTTCTTAAATTAAAATCAACTTCTTTGAAGTCAAGTATATCCGTTTAAGGCCTTAATACTAAAAAAACACAACATCTTGGGGAGGATTTTTAATATTTGACTTGTCAATGTATCTGTCCTTTGCTAAAAATAAATCAGAGTGCTAAAAGACAACTTTGGCAACAGAACTTAACATAATTACTGAATCTTCAGAATGAAACATTCATAAAAATAAACACTGGCCACATGCCTGGACCCATATAGAAATTGGGCCTGGTTCTGTATATTGATGACACATTTAACAAAACCAATTTCACTATAGATTAACAAAGTTCAGGAAAGATATAGATAGATAGATAGATAGACAGACAGACAGATAGATAGATGGATAGAATCTATATATCTATCACTTCTCTATATCTAGATCTATATAGAGAGATAATTATATAGATATCTATCAATAATTATATATAAATATCTGTAATTGTATGTATAACTGACTTTTTATACAAGCATAACCAAGAAGGACAAAGAGAAAAGGAAAGGTAATAATAACAACAGAATTTTGGAAACTGGAAAGCAAATGGACAGGTGGCAACTTGCTTGGCAGAACTGAAAGAACCAAATCCTAAGCTGGCAATGGGGAAAGCTGAAAAGCAATATGACTTACACAGCAGATGCTCAAAACACTATGAATTCAGACCAAGGGCTGAGATCTGTATACATGCTATGATAAGACTGGTTTAAGGACATGTAATTAACTATAGGATATAAGAAGTATGGGATTCCAGATCCCATGCTCATTTGATGCTGCTGGGTTACTGCCACTCCTCCAGGACCGCAGAATGCTGGAGATTTCTCCCCTGGAGAGAGTAAGGCACAGGATCACTGCACTCAGGGGTACACACACAATGAAGATGTTAGGGATACCTCACTTCAAACAGGGAGTGGGGGATACCTCAGTGCAAACTTTAGCATGTTGGGGGCTGAGATCCCAGAGGTTGATTCCCTAGCTGACTCTCAAGACAACGGCAACCCTGTCATTACTATCCAGACAGGACGTTTCAAGAATCTTTTCTGTGAAATCATATTAGATCACCCTAATTTAAAGGACACCAAAGAAAACTCCCACCCACATGCTCTGAGCCATCAATCAACTGTACTTGCCCCAATTCTTATATGAGCAGCCAACCAAAGATCACCAGACACCTCAGGAAAGCCCCCAAAATAGATACCGAAAGAAACAAACCAAAGAAAGCAACTTAGCAGAAACAGAGGCTCTCTGGGGAAAAGGAAATTTCAGAAACATTATCAATAACACTCTAACAGATATAGGAAGAAAACATTGTACCTGTATAACAAGAATATAATTTAATAAGGAACATTTGAGGTAGCATTCCTCAAACTTTGTTTTCTAAGAACCCCTTAATACTCTTAAAAAATTATCAAGCGTTCTAAAATACTTCTGTTTATATAAGTATACGTTATATATTAGAAAATAAGAGATAAGTTATTAAATTTTATTGATGATTCAGTATAACATTATATGTGTAATAGAATAACATGAATAATGGATTTTTATGAAAAATTATAATTTGAAAACAAAAAATAGTGATAGTGATGTTTTACATTTTTTCAAATCTCTTCTGATTTAATAGCTGACAGTTGGATTATCATGCCTTTTTCCAGATTCCATCTGTTGCAATGTTCATCAGAGATGAACACACCAGTTCATCTCTGGAAAACGATTTTATACTCATGAGAGTGAAAAAGAGAAAAATGTGTTAGAATTATTATGAAAGGTTTTTACCTCATTGGACCTCTGAAATCAGGAGCTCTTGAAAATTAATGGCAGAGAAGAAGAATTATAATAGAGAACTTAGAAAATTTTCTAGAAAATAGAGCAAAAACCCAAAAATAATAGAGGGGGAACCATTTTAAGACTTGATCACCCAATATTTACACGATAAGAAGTTTCAGAAAGAAAAGAGAGAAAAGGATATTATCATAGAAATGATTCAAGAGAGCTTTGCAGAAGTGAGGACATGAGCTCCAGATTGAAATTCTTCATCAACTGTTCAAACAAGTGAATAAAATTAGACTCACACTAGTTTACGTCATTATGTGGCATTTCAGAACTGGCACTGAAGAAAAATCATACAAGACCTAGAGAAAAAAAAATTTGTCACAACTAAAGAATTGGGAAACAGAAAAACCTCAAACTTCTCAATAGCAATTCTGGAATCTAAAATAAAATGGAACAATGACTTCAAAATCCTGAAAGATGATTACTTGCAGCCAAACTCTTCATCAAGAGTAGAACAGAAATGTTCATAGCAATGCAGAATCCCAGGACATTTTTCTTTATACATTCATTCCCAGGAAATTACCAGAAAATGTGTTCCAACAAAATAAATCTTTAAACCACATGCAATATATATGTGTATGTGTATGTGTATACACATGTGTGTATACACACGTGTGTGTGTATATACGTGTGTGTACACACATATATGTATACACACACATATATATACACATATATATACACATACACACATATATATAAACATGTGATACAGGAAACAGAAGATCCAACTCAAGAAAGAGGCAAAATATATATATACACATATATATACATATATATACATACATATATATGTGTGTATATATATATATAAAAACATGTGATTCAGGAAACAGAAGATCCAACTCAGGAAAGACGCAAAAGGAATACCCGGGATGATGGTAAAGGAAGATTTCCAAGATACATATCTGTGTCCCAGGTGTAAAGCAACAAGTCTAGAAGGAAGTGGATCAGAAGGTGCCAAGAGAGATTTCTATAAAAAGATGAACCTGATGAGAATGCATATATTGAGAACAGCTTTAGACAACTGTTAGAAAACTTCAGGTTACATCAGTGTTACAGAAATAGAAAACTAAGCAAATAAGCAAACATAGGTGATTACGAGCTCCAGGGAAACAAAAGGTAGTACATGAAGAGAAATGTGACCATAGTTTACTAATCGACATAGCACTAAATTGCATTTATGTAATCTTAATAGTACAAAATCTGACAAAAATTATAACTCTCTTGAGACAATTGGATGGGAGAAGGCAAGTATGCCTGTGTAACATAAAACAGGAGAAAGAAAACTATTTCTTCATATTTTATGGTGATAATTCAGTAGAAAATATTTAACATTGATTTTTAAAAAGACACCAACAAAAGCATGATATTTATAGACATGGAGGTAAAGTCTAAAATCTTAGAGAAAAATGATTAAAGAGAGTGTCTCTGTGGAAAGAGAAATAAAACCACTTTTCATCTTAACAAGTCTTAACATATTTAGTTGACTTTTTAAACGTGTGCAAATCTGATGAAAAAATTTTAATGTTTCACAAGTTTCAAAAAGCATAAATAAAGTCCATGAAAGATCAAGCATTTATGTCAAAATGAAGCTAACTCTACATTTTCATTTTGGTGAGGTCTTCTCAAACATTTGAGCTTTTGAGGAGGTTGAGCACGTTTCCCACAAACAGATATTAATATTCTTAGACATTCCGTTCTTTGATGAATTTTAGAACTCTAAGATAAGCAAAGATAGTGCCCATGTAAATTGGAATAATGCAAATTTGCCTGGCAATAAAATTTTGGCAATCTAAAATGATAATTATTTTCTAAATTAACTGCAGAAGGAATCTTGTCATCACTACTCTATACGCACTTGTTTACTATTATTGCTAAAAAGATCAAGTATATACTGAAGCTAAAAGTTGTTCTCATATGTTGTCTTACAAGGGATAAAACCAAAGACAGACTTTCATTGCACATGATATGGATTATGATATGGAATCACCTCTAGGTATGTTGGGTTCCTTCCCAGCACATAGGACACATAAGTCTGTCAGTAAATGCTGACATTAGTAATGATTATGGTACACTCAACAGCAATTCTGCTAGAATCATGTGTCAGCCCAATTGATTCCATGTTCTGTCCTTTTAGTATTCAGGGTGTTAAATGGGGACCAGAATCAATTTTGACACAGCTGAATACTTGGACTGAATTTAGCAAATATTAAGTACCTTCTTTGTTTCAGGTACTATGTGGGACTGTCTGGAAAACGAGATGTTTACACTATGAATCCTAGATATGGGCTTGAACTATTTCTCTGTATCAGTTGTAACTTTATAAGAAAGTGTTCTTGTTTTTCCCATTAAATTCCAGTATGCCTTGACTATGCCAATCATGCAAGTGAGCCTGGAAAGGAACTGGAGTTGCTCATTGTCTGGGAAGAAATAGCCTTCAGACTTCCCAGGGACAGCAGTGGAGTTGGCTGCTCTAAGCTTTCCTGAAAGGCATTTCTTCATCTCATACAGTCACATGCTCAGCTGCTTTGAGAGAAGTTCTCCATTAAACCCTACTGAAATGGAAATATGAGAATGAAGCATCAGGGACCAAACCCAAGGACATTTTTGGATTCGCTTCTGTTCTACGTCATTGGGAACAAAACAGGACAATTTCTCAGCCATACAGAACCAGCAAAGAGTGATAATGAGCAAGGAATGGGAAAAGGCCCATTCATAATTGGTGGGACAGGGCTTGGGGGACCCACTCTGGTGATGGGCAGAGAAGCAGTAAGAATATACATGGGCACAAAACCAAAGACCTAGGTTTAAATATCAGGGCTACCCCCTTTATAGCTGTAATTTTTGAGCAAGTCATTTGTCCCTTCCGAGCTTTTGTTCTTGTTTGTAAAGTAGAAATGTTAATATTTATTTTCAGGGTTGTCTGAAAATATAAAATAATTCATTTAAATTTCCAGAACATGGCGCTGAGTTGTTGTGGTGGTGGTTGTTTCTTAAGGTACAGTGATCACAGGGCAGGTCCATCTTGGTTATCATGGCGAAAGTGGGAGTTACTGATTTGCAGCACAGAGACCGTGAATCAAAAAAGCAACATTCAATATCCTGGAGTTGAGCAGGAGGGGTGGTCACTTGAAGATCAAGTTATAAGAGGTAATACCATGGCCAGGACAAGTTATGGGCAACACTTCTTCCCAACCCTCATTTCCATGAATATAGACAGTGGTAGGCAGAATAATGGCATCCCCAAACTGTCCACATCCTAATCACTGAAACCTATGAATATGTTATGTTACCTGGTAAAAAGGGACTTGGCAGGTATGCCTAAGTTATGGACCTTGACATGGGAGAGTAGCCTGGATTATCCAGGTGGGCCTAGTGTAATCACAAAGGTCCTTATAAGACAGAAGAAGGAGGGCCAGAGTCAGAGAATGAGATGTGACGATGGAAGCAGAGATTGGAGTGATGCCATCACTGTAAAAAAAGGCCACAAGCCAAGGAATGTGGGTGGCCACTAGAGGCTGGAAAAGGCAAGGAATGGATTCTCACTTAGAGAGGAATGCATCCCTGCCGACACCTTGATGTTAGCCCAGTGAGATCCATTTTCAAACTTCTGCCCTCCAGAACTGTGTAATAAAATTATGCTGCTTTAAGCCACTAAGTTTGTGACAAGTTGTCACAGCGCCAATAGGAACAAATACACAGACTTTTCCTGAACACACCTGGCCTGTATCCACTCCTAAGACTTCCCTCTGGAATTTCAGAGATGAGCCAGTTTACTAAGCCTGTCTTCATTTCGTCCCTCCCGGGGGCAGCCCTTGCTGGAAGCACATACTCTCCTGTGCTCTTCTATGCCATCATTTTTACAGGTGCCCACCTACACTTGGGGTGGGTGCAAGTATCTGCAGTCTTTAAGTGCTGCCTGTGCCTGGAGGGGTAAATTCAGCTCTGAAACTAGGTTTAGAGAATCTGCGAGGGCCACATATGTAAGCCATGTCCTCTGATCCAGCCTTCATCAATAATAAAGCTGAAGTTTTAATCTCCATTTGTGTGCCTTATTTCCCAAATGATTCAGAACTCATATGGGGAAGGGAGGAAAAGGAACAGAATTCAGCTTCAGGCAGTGAGCTCTCAAAAATTATACATGATACTAGGGTGGGATTCAATTCTTAAGTAGGGGACATTAGTGCAGAAATCCAGTCCTTATATTCAGCCAATGTGGAAGACTGAGACTGCTATCCTTAGGAGTAGGAGAGCATGTGGAACCAAGTCTTACCAAGGCAGGCATTGTAAAGCTTACCTGGACAGAATGGGAGGGGAGTGCTACTGATACATACTTTGTTTCTGTTATGATTAGTTATGGAATGAGAGCACATTCAAGACTGTAAGCGAGGTTTTCAGTGGATCTGGCTTCAGGCTGTTAAAGAACACAAGACTACAGCTGGCATTCTGGGCACACAGCTCATGAAAAGCCTAGAGAGCCAGCCCAACCCACAAGCCTAAGATGTGTCCATGTTCTGTCTCCAAATAAGGGCTCCCTTCAAAAGCAGACAAAATACTGCACAAACATAAGCTGGCATGCTCAGTCTTCCAAAGAAGGAAAGGCAGTCGCCTTCAGATTTCTCAATCAATTTCATGAGCTGGTGCTGTGACGATTCTGTCATTAAAATCTGATTTCAGGACATAAGGAAAGGTATTGAAGGCAAAAATAAATGTATAGGGTAGTTCTGTTGGGGTCTAATTATTGCTGATTTTTGTTAGACAGAAATGAATATGTTGAATTCCACTCCACTCACTTCCAGATAACTTAATGGGAGATATCCAGCACCTTCCCCATAGGCATGAAGAAAAAAAGAGTTTCGTATCTTTTTTTTATTATTATTACTTTGTCAACCAGGAAAAAAAGAGCATATTGACAAGGCCATTAGGAAACATATTGATTGCAATTATCAATCATTTCACAAATTTGGTAAGGCACTTTCCGGCTGTGGATTGATCACTGGAAAGGCTGGCTCTAATGATCTCAGTCATTATCACAGCAGAGCAACAACTAAACCCAAGTGCTTATTTCTAGGAGCAGCCCACGGGGAGCCTCAGCCCCCACAGAGAAGGTTTATAGTCCAAATGAAATTTTATTACTCAAGAAAGTGGAAAGCAACTAAACCTAGAGAATAGATCATTCCTGCCTCCCTTCTCTGCCTTTGCCTGCCTTCAGCTTTTAGAAACTTTCCAAGGTTTGTTCATTCCAGAGAACTATCAAAGGGAGTTGAGAAAAGCTCATCTTTGAAGAAGGGTTTGGAGCAAGTCATTATCTGGATAAAATGTAGGCAATATGGAGAAAGTCGGTGTATAAAGAAAGTGTAGGAACAGAAAGGTAGGAGGAGCTTTGCCTTGGAAAAACTGAAGGAAGGGGAGGAACAAACTGTTTCTCTGTTTATAAAACTCTACTGCTCTGTTTATAAACTTTATAAGTTTTGAGGAAAATTTTGGTTAGATTCCATGATAATGTACCTAGCATCTAGCAGAACACTATGTGTATACAGATTGACTTTGTCTATACCAGAAAAATCACTTATAGAAGAGGTCTGATTGTGGACGAATTCCCAGTTCTCAGTAGAGAAGCTTAGCACATATTATGTTAAATGCATTTGAAATTTTAACTGGAATAATTGAGTTCTAAAGAAGCTATATGGTCAAGGGGGCTTTTTACTTCTTTCCAAAGCATATGGGAAAGGAGATCTTGGGAGTGATTCTTTCCACTCAAGGCCATGTGGACATGGGGATCAGATATCAGAATGTTGATTGTATTGAATTGTATCACTGGAAAGGATGAAAATTTTAAGACTTTATTTCTACAAAATGTACAATCTTAAGTTCTTCATCTACTTTAATACATTTAGTCCTCAATGCACATTTATTGAGCACCTACTACTTAACCAGGCACTATGTTAGGTTCAGAAATACAACATTGACAAATTTAGAGATTTTGCCTTCAACAGCACATAATCCATGGTGTCTTCGTCCAGGCTGCTATGTTAAAAACACCATAGACTGAGTGGTTTATAAACAACAGAAGCTTATATTTCCCATGATTTTAGAGGAAGGGAACTCCAAGATCAAGATGACAGCAGATTTGTTGTCTAGTGAAGGTCTCCTTCCTGATTCAAAGATGGTTGTCTTCTCACTATAACCTCACATAATGGAAGTGGTAAGGGAGCTCTCTGAAACCTAATTTATAAGCACACTAATCTGATTTATGAGGGCTCTATCCTCATGACCTAGTCACCTCCCAAAGGCCCCTTCTGTAAATATCATCACATTGGGTGTTAAGATTTAACATATGAATTTTGAGGGGATGTAAACATTCAGTCTATATGTTCAAAGCACATACTGTAATAAAACTACAAAATATAAGTGAGAGTATCTGTGTAAGTTACTCTTGCCTTAAGGCAAACTGGTTACTACTTAAAATGTAGTTTTGTTCTGCCAACTGCTAGTTACTGGTCTGCACAGAGACAAATACAGAAATTAAGAATACACCTTTAGAAACATTGCAATTTGGCATTACTATGACATCCATGCACATAATCACTTTCCTAATAATTCATTTATATTTTATGTTTCAAAGTTTTAAGCTGTGACAGGAGTTTTGAAATTCATTCTTCACCATAGATCTTTTAAGATACACTGCTTAAGGTTTAAGGTCCTTCATATGAAAACTAAGAGAAGATAAACTATATAAGCAAATTGGAACACTTTGAGATCCTGTCCCATTCCACATAAACTATAAGAAATTAGACAGTTTTATTTTCTTCCAACTTTTATTTTAGGTTCAGTGGGCACATGTGTTTGTTACATAGGTAAATTGTGTGTCACTGGGGTTTAGTGTACAAATTATCTCATCATCCTAATAGTGAGCATAGTACCCAACAGGTAGTTTTCAAACCTCACCCTCCTCCCATGCTTAACCCTCAAGTAAGACACGTGTTTATTGTTCTCCTGTTTGTGTCCATGTGTACTCAATGTTTAGTGCTCAATTATAAGTGAGAATATGCTGTATTTGGTTTTCTGTTTCTGTGTTCATTCATTCAGAATAATGGCCTCCAGTTGCATCCATGTTGCTACAAAGAACAAGATTTTATTCTTTTTTATGGTTGTAGTACTCCACAATGTGTATGTATCACATTTTCTTCATCCAATCTACCATTGGTGGGATTTAAGTTGATCTCATGTCTTTGCTATCGTAAAAAGTGCTGCAATGACAATATGCATGCATGTGTCTTTATGACAGAATGACATATATTTATTTTTGTATATACCCAGTAATGGGATTGGTGGGTCAAATGATAGTTCTAAGTTCTTCGAGAAATTGCCAAACTGCTTTCTACAGTGGCTGAACTAATTTATATTTCCACTAGAAGTGTCTAAGTATTCTCTTTTCTCCACAACCTCACCAGCATCTGTTATTTTTTAACTTCTAATAATAGCCGTTCTGACTGGCAGCATATGGTATCTCATTGTTGGTTTAATTTGAATTTCCAAAATGACTAATGTTGAGCCTTTTTAAAAATGTTGGTTGCATGTATGTCTTCTTTTGAAAACTATCTGTTCATATCCTTTGCCCATTTTTAATGTGGTTGTTTTATGCTTAAGTTTATTATAGATTCTGGATATTAGACCCTTATTGGATACATAGTTTGCAAATATTTTTCTCACATTCTATAGGTTATCTATTTACTCTATTGATGTTTTGGTTTTTTTTTTTTTGTTTCTTTGTTTTGTTTTTTTTTTTTTGGTGAAGAAGTTCTTTGGTTTAATTAGGGCCTACTTGTCAATTTTTGTTTTTGTTATAATTGCTGTGGGGGTATTCATCATGAAATTTTTGCCAAGGCCTATGTCCAAAATGTTATTTTCTAGGTTTTCTTCTAGGATGCATTTTTATGGTTTTAGGTTTTCTGTTCACATCTTTAACCTATTGTAAGCCAATTTTTGTATATGGTATAAGGAAGGAGTCCTGGTTCAATCTTCAGCAAAACACTAGTTATCCCAGCACCATTTATAAATAGACAGTCATTTCCCCATTGCTTGTTATTGTTGACCTTGTAGAAAATCTGATGGCTGTAGGTGTGTGGCTTTATTTCTGGGTTCTCTAACCTGCTCCATTTGTCTATGTGTCTGTTTTTATAGCAGTACCAGGTTGTTTCGTTTACTGCCACCTCGTAATATAGTTTGAAGTCGGGCAGTGTGATGCCTCCAGCTTTGTTCTTTTTGCTTAGGATTGCTTTGGCTATTTAGGCTCTTTTTGGGTTCCATGTGAATTTTAGAATACTTTTTTTCTAATTCTGTGAAAAATGACATTGGTAGTTTGATAAGAATAGCATGGAATATGGAAATTGCTTCGGCAGTATGGTCATTTTAACAATATTGATTTTCCTCTCCATGAGCATGGAATGTTTTTCCATTTGTTTGTGTCATCTCTGATTTCTCTGTACAGTGATTGTTAGTTCTCCTTGTAGATATCTTTCACTCCCCTGCTTAGCTATATCCCTAGGTATTTCATTCTTTTATGGCTATTGCAAATGAGACTGTATTCTTGATTTGGATCTCAGCTTGGATGTTATTTGTGCATAGAAATGCTACTAATTTTTGTACATTGATTTTGTATTGTGAAACTATAGAATCATATTGTCTGTGAAGAGAGATACTTTGACTCCTCTCTCCCTATTTGTAAGCCTTTTATTTCCTTCTCTTGCCTGATTGCCCTGGTCAGGAATTCCAGTACTATGATGAATAGGAGTGGTGAGAGTAGGCATACTTGTCTTGTTCTAGTTCTCAAGGGGAATGCTTCCAGCTTTTGCCTATTCAGTATGATGTTGACTGTGAGGCTGTCATAAATGGCTCCTATTATTTTCTGATATGTTCCTTTGATGCTTGATTCATTGAAGGTTTTTAACATAAAGGACTGTCGAATTTCATGGTAAGCCTTTTCTGCATCTATATGTGCAGGAATAATCATGTGGTTTTTGTTTTTAGTGCTGTTTATGTGAGGAGTCACATTTATGATTTGTGTATGTTGAACCAATCTTGCATCCCAGGAATAAAGGCTACTTGATCATGATGGAGGAGCTTTTTGATGTGCTGCTGGATTTAATTTGCTAGTATTTTGTTGAGGATTTTTGTGTCTATGTTCATTAGGAATATTAGCCTGAAGTTTTCCTTACTTCTTGTATCTGTCAGATTTTGGTATCAGAATGATGCTTGCCCCATAGAGTTAGGGAGGAATCTCTCTTCATCAATTTTTTGGAATAATTTCAATAGGATTGGTACCTGCTCTTCTTTGTATGTCTAGTAGAATTCCACTGTGAATTCATCTGCTCCAGGGCTTTTTCTAATAGGTAGGTTTTTTTTGTAAATTGCTGATTCAATTTCAGAATTTATTATTGGTCTGTTCAGGTATTCAATTTCTTCCTGGATTAATTGTGAGAGGCTACATATTTCAAGGAATTTATCCATTTCTTCTAAGTTTTCTAGTTTGTGTGCATAGAATTGTTTATAATAGTGTCTGAGGGCTTTTTTTTTTTTTAATTTCTGTATGGTTGATGGTAATGTCTCCTCTGTCATTACTGATTATTTGGATCTTCTTTTTTTAATCAGTCTAGCTGCAGTCTATTTACCTATTCTTTCAAAAAAGAAATTTTTAGTTTTGTTGATCTTTTGCATGAATTTTCAATTTCATCCAGTTCAGGTCTCATTTTGGTTATTTCTATTCTTCTGCTTGCTGTAGGGTTGATTTGCTCTTGTTTTTCTAGTTCCTCTAGGTGGGATATTTGGCTGTTGAGAGCTTCCTGACTTTTTGATGTAGGCGTTTAGCACCAGAAACTTTCCTCTTAACACTATTTAAGCTATGTTCCAGAGATTCTTGTATGCTGTATCTTTGCTTTCATTAGTTTCAAATAATTGCTTGGTTTCTGCCTTAATTTCTTTCTTTATTCAAAAGTCATTTGGGAGCAAGTTAATTTCCATGTGATTGTATGATTTTGAGAGATTGTCTTGATATTGATTTATATATTGCACTGTGGTCTTTGAGTGTGGTTGGTGTTATCTTTTTAAATTTGTTGAGAATTGCTAATGACTGAGAATGTGGTTGATCTTAGAGTATGTGCCTCATGCAGATGAGAATAATGTATATCCTGTTGTTGTTGGGTGGAGTGTTCTATAGATGTCAGTTAGGTCCATTTGGTCAAATGACGAGTTTAGATCTTGAGTATATCTGTTGGTTTTTAGCCTCAATGATCTTTCTAATGCTTTTAATGGGGTGGTGAAATCTCCCACTATTACAGTGTAGTTAATCTAAGTCTCTTCATAGGTCTCTAAGAACTTGTTATGAATTTGGGTGCTCCATTGAAGGCTGCGTATATATTTAGGTTAGTTAAGTCCTCTTGTTGAATTGAGCCCTTTATTATTATGTAATGTCTTCTATTGTCCTTTTTGATCATTGTTGGTTTACTCTTTTTTGTCTGAAATTATAATAATAACCCATGCTATCTTTTGTTTTCCGTTTGTTTAATAGATATTCTGTATCCCTTTACTTAGGGCCTATTAGTGTCACTGCATGTGAGATGGGTCTCTTGAAGACAGCATACAGTTGGGTCTTGCTTCTTTATCCAACTTGCCACTCTGTACCTTTGAAGTGTGGCATTTAACCAGTTTATATTTAGGGTTAATACTGATATATGAGGATTTGATCATGCCATCATGTTGTTAGGTGGTTGTTATGCAGACTTGATTGTATAGTTGCTTTATAGTGTCAGTGAGCTATGTACTTCATTGTGTTTGTGATGGCAGGTAATTGTGTTTCATTTCCGTGTTTAGCATTCCCTTATAGACCTCTTGTAAGGTAGGTCTAGTGGTAACAAATCCCCTTAGCAATTGCTTGTCTAAAAAGGAATTTACTTCTTTTTTACTTACGAAGCTTAGCTTGGCTGGATATGAAATTCTTGATTAATTTTTTTTCTTTAAGGATTTTGAATATAGTTACCCAGGCTCTTCTGGCTTGTAAGTTCCACTGATGGGATTCTTTTTGTACATAACCTGCCCCTTTTCTCTACCTCCCTTTGATATTTTTTCCTTTTGTGTTCACCTTGGAGAATCTGATGAGTAATTGTTTTGGGGGGATAGTCATCTTATATAGTATCTCACTAGGGGTCTCTAAATTTTCTGAATTGCATGTTGACTTTTCTAGCAAGGTTGGGGACATTTGCATGAATAATATCATAAAATATATTTAACAAGTTGCTTGTTTTCTCTTTCTGGAATGCCAATGAGTCATAGGTTTGATTTCTTTACATAATCCCATATTTGTCAGAAGTTTTATTTAGTTTTTTTTTTTTTTCAGACAGAGTCTCGCTCTGTTGCCCAGGCTGGAGTGCAGTGGCCGGATCTCAGCTCACTGCAAGCTCCGCCTCCCGGGTTCACGCCATTCTCCTGCCTCAGCCTCCCGAGTAGCTGGAACTACAGGCGCCCGCCACCTCGCCCGGCTAGTTTTTTTGTATTTTTTTAGTAGAGACGGGGTTTCACCGTGTCAGCCAGGATGGAATTTAGTTTTTTAAATTATTTTTTCTTTGTCTGACTGAGTTGATTCAAGGAACTGATTTTGAGCTCTGAGATTCTTGCCTCATCTTGGTCTACTCTGCTGTTAATACTTCTAATTGTATTATGACATTCTTGTAGTGAGTTATTCAGCTCTAGAAGATTAGTTTGGCTATTTCATCTTTCATCTTTTGTATCATTTAATTGGATTCCCTAAGATTCTTTGTGCTGGGTTTCAACTCTCTCCTGAATCTCAATGCTCTCCATTGCCATCCAGATTCTGAATTTTATATCTGTAATTTTAGCCATTTCAGCCATTTAGCCATGTTATTTAGCCATTTAGCCATTGCTGGGGAGCTTGTGCAGTAATCTGGAGATAAAAAGGCACTCTGACTTTTTTGTATCTTTGATGCCCTTTAGGTTGGTTTTTACTGTGGTATAAGTTGGGTTTTATTGATCAGCTTTATTTCTGGATGATTTGGGAGGGCCAGGTCTCAGCTCATCACACCTGGGGTTTGTACTCTAAACCTAGGGGGCTAGGACCAGACCCATGGCTTTTTTTCTCTGGCTCTTTGAGGTTAAGTATCTGCTGCACTGAAGAAGCTGAGGTGTTCCCAGTCTGATGACGACAACAATATTCCAATGAGGGTTGCTAGCAAGAGTGCTTCAGCAGGGAGGCAGTGGGTTGCAGGGTTCCTCATGTACATGGACACCAGTGGCAGTAAGCAGTGGCAGGTCCTGCATGCAAACCAGCAGTGGTGGGCAGCATGTCCTGTGTAGATAGTTTTCTTAAAAGAAAATCATTGCAAAGTCCAGCAGTCTGCTTAAAGATTTTTCTTTAGTTCACAGATAAAGCCTGGGAATCTGCTGGTTATGTAGGAACCTCAAGTAAGTTTTATTTATCCTGAACAGTATTTTCAAATTTGATTTTATATTTCAAATTTAAAATTTAGGCAATTTCAGAAAAATCTAAACAATTACCTTAATTTTTAATTTTTGTGGGTACATAGTAGGTGTATATATTCATGAGATACATGAGATACTTTGATACAGGCATCCAATGCACAATAATCAGATCATGGTAAATAGAATATCCAACTTCTCAAGCATTTATCCTTTGTGTTACAAACAATTGAATTATACTCTTTTAGCTATTTTTAAATGTACAATTAAATTATTATTGACTATAGTCATTATGTTGTGCTATTAAATACTAGGTCTTACTAATTTCTTCTACATACTTTTTGTTTGTTTGATTGAGGGGTTGGCTGTTTCTCACTCTGTGGCCCACGTTGGAGCACAGTGGTGCAATCCTAGCTCATTGCAACCTCAAACATCTGGCCTCAAGCAATTCGCCTACCTCAGGTTCCTGAGTAGCCAGGACTACAGGTGTACATCACCATTACCAGCTAATCTTTAATATTTTTGTAGAGACAGGGTTTCACCATGTTTTCTAGACTGGTCTCAAACTCCTGGGCTTAAGCAATTTTCCTTCCTCAGTTTCCCAAAGTATTAGGATTATAGGCATAATCCATATCCAGCACTCAGCTAAATAATTACTTTAAAAACATTACTCACTTCTGTAATCCCAGAACTTTTGAAAGTCAAATTGGAGGAATGCTGGAGCACAGGAGTTCAAGACTAGCCTGGGCAAGATGGCAAGATCCTGTATCTACAAAAATTTTAAAAATTAGTTGGCTGTAGTGGCAGACTCCTGTAGTCCCAGCTACTTGGGAGGTTAGGGCAAGAGGATCCCTCAAGCCCAGTTCAAGTCTGCAGTAAGCTGCAGTTGTGCCACTGCACTCCAGCTTGGGTGACAGAGCAAAACCCATCTGTAAAATAAAATATTAGAAACTGTGGCAACATAGACCTATAGCCCACAGCACTGTAGCCAGGCAAATCAACTCCTCATCCTTACAGCCGGTTTTTTTTTTTTTTTTTTTTTTTTGAGTTGTCTACCTGTTCTCTTTGGGTATTTGAGTTTACCACCTTTGCTTTTCCTTATTTTATTAGTCTAGTTAAGGATGTTAGCACATTCCTGCCAGTCCTCCATGTCCTTTTTGACTTTCACTTTTTGTGGTTAAAATAGAAAACTAGAGTCTCCTCTGGTAAATAAATTTACATAGCTTGTAATTTACAAAACAGCATGCATATCTTGGTTCCTATAAGACTGAGATAATCAGAAAAATTAAGGGATTTTGCAAATGCCACACATTATAGACAACTCCTAAAAATAGGGAAAATAAAAACCCCTACTCTTATGTTATATTGAAGAGATTCTGTGTCAAAACGAACTTGTAGGAGATGAGAAGCCTTAACTTTGTTCCATAGAGTGTCTTGACTTGATGAAGGTTTATTCATTCAACAAATACCAAGCACCTGCCATGTAGCTAGCACAGCACATTGTATATACTGTGGATTTAACTGTGAACAAAATTAAGTTCCTACCCGTGTGGAGTTTACATTCTAGTAGAGATAGGTAAGCAATAACACCCAAACAGAAATATAAATAAGGAAATAGTGTACTTCAGATAATAAATGTAACAAAAAAGTAAAATAGGGCAATAGGTGAGAAAATAACTGGGTATTTTTATGGGGAGCAGTGGTATTTTAACTACCACTAACTTCCCAGTAGTCAGGGAAGTTTTCTTCAAAGGGATGGCATTTGAGCTGAGACTAAAATGACAGAGAGAAGACAACCACACAGATTTTGCGGGCTACAAGAACTTATGGAGAAGAAGAACATGAGTACTGGTAAGGACATACTAAAAGTCTTCAGCCAGACCAATGAAATGAAGAAAAGCAGAAGTGGCACACTCAAGTTCCTACAGACAGGTAGGCAACTCGAACGAGGCAACCGGGAAGACCATTCCAGACAAAGGAAAGAGCAACTACATTCTCAGCCATAAGCAATTCTCAACAAATTTTAAAAAATAACACCAACCACACTCAAAGACCACATTGCAATAAAAATAGAAATCAATATCAAGACTATCTCTCAAAATCATACAATCACATGGAAATTAAACAACCTGCCCCTGAATGGCTTTTGAAGAAAGAAAGAAATTAAGGCAGAAACCAAGAAATTAATTTGAAACTAACGAAAGCAAAGATACAGCATACAAGAATCTCTGGAACATAGCTTAAATAGTGTTAAGAGGAAAATTCCTGGTGCTAAACACCTACATCAAAAAGTCACAAAGATCTCAAATTAACAACCAAATATCCCACCTAGAGGAACTAGAAAAGCAAGAGCAAATCAACCCTAAAGCAAGCAGAAGAATAGAAATAACCAAAATGAGACCTGAACTGGATGAAATTGAAAATTCTTACGAAAGATCGACACCACCAAAAATTTGGTTTTTGAAAGAATACATAAGGTGAATAGACTGCTAGTTAGACTGATTTTAAAAAGCAAGTCCACAAGTCCTGAGGCAGGAGCAAAAGTGAACTGTCATGGAGCTCATCATACTTCCCACATGTCTATCATTCTTTCTTTACACTTCTTCTAAAATTTCCCAGGACCTTCAGGAAACCTCCGCTGATAAACTAAAATATCATTGACTGACTTTAGCCTACTCCCTATAATGTCAGCCGTGGGTTAGCCTTCACTTTCTCTCTGTGTCATCTCCTAGTACTTCATAACCTCTCCATCAGTACCAACGCCACTACAACCAGTCTAGGACAGAAGTGTCAATTTACTGCGAAGAAATATGCCAGGTAACGACAGTTAATCAACTATGAAATGTGTAGGCATAAAATGAAAAAGGTGTTAAAGATATTTTTCTAATCCTGCATGCACATTTTAATGACGTGTGTCTTAAAGAACCCAGCTGAATTTCATTCATACAGGAAAATTTTTTTAATTTAATTTTGTTTAATGCTAAACAAAAAAAAATTTATCAGCAATTGCACATTTAAAACCTTTACTGAATGGACCATAATTTATTCAGAGCCTCTACTTAAAAAGCCAAGGATCGATCACAAATTCCAAAAACAACTACACTGTGTACTGTACAAGGACTAAAGAATGGAAGTTATCTAGTAGTAAAAAAATTATTACTGTGATTACATCTTGTCATTTACTAACATGGAATCAAATAATTAGCATTAATTCCCCAAAGTAATGAATATAAAATGATTTGAAAGTAAAAGGAGAACGAATAACTTCAAGAATATGAAATTACATAATTCCTATTTTGAAGATTAAAAATAAAGATGAGGATATTTAAGAATTTGCTTGAGTTAAAAGAATTATTTATGTTCATACAAAGAGCATAATTAAACAGAAGAGCATGAATAAGAGCCTGAAAGGAGAATACTAGTGTGAAAACTCCCAGATGGTGAGAAATACACAAAGTATCTCATTATTATTTTTTCAATATTTACTAAACACTCTGCTTTTCAAATGGTGCCACTTAGGAAATTCCAGGAATACCTACCTTTGTTAAGGATCTGGCATGGTTTGTAGACTCAGGGAAAAAAATAGTAGAACTACTGGAGTTTGTCTTTTAATGGTCTTTCCACCTTCCTTTCAACACTTCTAAATACAATTCAATCACCAGTCATTAGGAATATACTAGGGATGAGGCACTGACTGACATGCAAAGATTAACTCAAACTCTGCTCACTTGTCCAGGTTGTCAAGGCATAAATTATACATGTTTCATTCAAGCCTATCAAATTGTTGACTCTCTTATCTAGAAACAATAAAAAAGAAGGGCAATTGGATTCAAGTAATTCACACAGAATTAAAGTGACTAATCAGCCTAACCCACTAATAGTAGATACTTGTCAGTATCCATATCCCTGGGACACAGCATCCCTGTGTCTGAGGTTGCTTCCAGAACTGTGAAGACTGAACTGTGCATGAAAGAAATCAAAAGTGCTAAGGAATTAATGCCAGCCTGGAGCAGCCCTCAACCAATGACTCTAGGGAATTAGTATGTAAAGACCTAGGCTCCCTCCTTATGAGGTTAGAGAATTATAACAAGCATGTTTCATGTATTTCCTTGAATTTCATGTATTTCCTTGAATCCTGTAGGATTAAGTTCTAGCCTTCCACTGTGATTGGGAGGGTACCATGATGCACCCTTTATTGCCTGGTTTACCTTTTCTGTCTCACTTCTCTCTCATACTAGTGTTCCTTGGATCTCCCAAATAAACTACTTGCACCCAAATTTTTGTCTCAGAGTCTACTTTTAAGAGACTCAAACTAAGATACCATGTATTAAGATAACTGGATATCAGAAGATGAGCTTGTTTATTCAAACAGATTTTCTCAATACAAGTAGATGAAAGGAAATTGTGATTGAGGAGGCTCCCTGTGCCCGTTGCCTACATCAGCACTCACCTCTTCATAACTGGCCTTCTCTCTGTGATCTTGCTTCTGTCCTACTCAGCCTTTGGACCAAGTCCCTAACTCATGCCCCAAGCATTCTCTGCTGCCCTGCAGGCCCAGTGATTTCTTCCACATCTGGAATCATGTTTTATTTGTTGTTTGTACCACTTACCTCACAGTTATCTTAATCTGAAGAGAAACTCGGGTGATCTTATTTGTGAAAGGAGTGGCCAGATGGGTTACCTTGTGTCAGTATCTCTCTAGTCACTGCTTCTGCAAGACCAAGTTTCCCTTAAGTGACAGGATGAGAAAGCTTATGTCAAGGTTTCAAAAGCCATCACTATTTCAGGTACCTTAAATCTGAACCCTGACCTGGCCCCACCTGCCCCTGAGTTCTTGTCTAGCATGTGCAGCCCACCAATGCAAATGACTTCTTTGTGATTTATTGATACCATCTTTTCACTTGATTCTCTTGAGAACAGCATTCTCTTTTAAACCTCTATTTCTCACAAGACTAATCCTCTGCCAACATTCAAATTTAAAGTCTTCTTTCCTACCTGTCTTCCAAAGAGAAACCCTGCCCAGCACCCAACTACACACTTTTCTTCAACTGGGTCCACAGTGCAGCATTTACAGACTGCAGTTAGATGCAGGTTTCCTGATGCTGAGGTTAACTTCATTCCACTTCTGAGCAATGAGGTCACCATAACTCTCAATAACTTCAACAAAGATTTCCATAGACTGAAAAGTTAATACTAGATTTATTTCCATGTGTGTCTTCTATGAATCAAGTGTGTATTTAGCATCTTTGTGATATCCTTAACTGTACTTTGGCTTAAGGCATTTCTACTATCTACCCTAACCATAATGAACCTCTCTACAGCAGAAATGAAATCCAAGTGATGGCTTTCTTTTGAGACATGTAAATCTGCATGCACCCTGTAGGTGGGAACTTGGCTTTTTAGTGAGCTTCTTCTGTGTTTTTCTTACTTTTCATAAAGCAAGATTGATAGGAGAGACTTCTTTATGACCATCTTCCAAATATCTAACAATTTCCAAATGGTTTTACACCTAAATTTCTTCCAAGACTTTTAAGGTTTCAAATAGCTAACGATACAAAATTAGCCATGCTTTGCACTTGGAGCCCTAATCTATAATGCTGCATCTTCACGTTACAATCTTCTGGTGTCATGAAATCGAAGCACTAACACTGCAAGTTGCCTGCTTTTCTCCTACATACATAAATGACATGCGATTTCCCAGCAATTAAATCTTGAAGGCCTGCCCCCTAGCCAGATGGATCTAAAAGACAGCTGTGTTTTCTATGAATGCTTTACTGCTAAGTACACACATGCCACAAAAACTGGCATCCCATTCTCATGCTGCTGTTGCCTGAGAATGTTTTCAATCTGTTTCTGAAGCTGTTCTGATAAAACATCATACAAGAAAAATCTAGGAATTGTCTTTTCCTTTCCAAATAGCATTTGGACCACAGGACTCTGTGACAGAACTCTTTACTTAGGGGGTTCTTCTATTTCCCTATCCTGCACGCAATTACCAGCTCCTGCTTTGATAGCTTTCTGTTTCAGATTTCTTATCCTGCCACAGGACAAGAAAATGCACTGGCTGTGACTTGTCACCTTTTCCCTTTGAATTTTATTTTTCTTGTGATTGCTCTGCAGGATACTCTTCAACTTTTGTACTGACAAAAGACACCAAAGAACATTCAGGAAAATAAAAGGACTTAGCAAGCATTATATTTTGCATCATAAGTGAACTACTTGTCATAATTTTTGAAAAAAAATTGAGAGACCTAGAGAAAATAGTGTAGTCAACTGGAAATTACAGGTGTGGAATTAATATGTGAGATGGTATAGCAAGGCGGTCTAGGCCAGTCCACTTTGCTGAAGTTCCTGTCTCTATCATTTACCAGCTATTCAATAGCTGCTATTTGTGACCTTGAACAAGTTTTTTAGCCTCTCTGCTTTCATTTTCTCATGTGCAAAATGGGTAACAATAGCACCTATCTCATAGGCAGGTTTTAAGGGTTAAATGAAAAAAAATACATGTCAATAATTGTCTAACATCATAAATGTTTGGTACATAGAGTAACACTTTTATCATGATAATGATGATACTGAAGAAGACAGATGTGTCTGTAAGGAAGTGAACTTTCTTATACTAAATCCTTAATACATACAGACTTCCCATCCCAGGTTGTAACCACAAACCTTCCCAACACTTACTACTAAACTTACCACATAGATAAGGGCAAATGACCTCTGTGGGTAGCATTGCTTCTAAGAGAAAGGGGAAGGAAAAAATTAGAGGTTACTTGTGAAGTTTCTCTTTCCCAAATCCCCAGTGAGATTAGGTCACATCTCCTCTACAGAATGGGAGTGAGAAACTAGAAGCAGGCAAAGAGTGAAATGCTAGTGGGACTGCAACCACAGGAAAGAAAACATCAACAGTGGGAAGAAGCACTCCTCCTCAAACATCCTGGAAGTTATTACCAATAGTTATGTGAGAGGAGAAGCCAAAACGCAAGTTCATAGTCCTATCATCAAAGCCTTGACTTCCTATTTTCTGCTCTGAAGTTCTGAAGGAAAAGAGAGAGAGGAGAGAGAGAGACTGATTGAGAAATCATCCCCACAAGCCTACATTTGAGTTTTAAATAACTCAATTTTTCTCCAATTTGATATGTCTATTGTGTTTCCTGACATTCCAAGAAGTCCTGCAAAACTGAAAAATACAATCATCACTGCAAGGTGTTTTTGGTGTCACAGATATGCACAAAATCATGGGGGTGAGAACTGATGTCTCCTACCCTTTTTATTCTAGTCTCATCAAAATATGAGATGTCATGACACCTGGCACTGACCATAGACAGTGTGACAAAGTAAATTAATTGAGATGTTCTTAAGCACAGTGACCACAGATCTTTTTTTAACATGTTGAGTAATAAATGACTTAAGTATGGCTTTTTATGGTTCTGTTTTGTTTCTTAAGTCTACATTATTTAATGGTCAAACCTCCTATTCTGCCTTTGTCTCGCTTTCTTTAAACAACTTATCTGTCTTGTCAAGGTTGTGGAAGAGGATTTTATTTCTCCCTTTCTACAATATACCCAAGCAAGTACATCAACCATGTAAGCTAGCTGTTATTCATTTTTTCTCCCTCTCTCTCATCTACTCTGTTTTCTTTATCCTGTGGATATTCTGCTAGATTTCAGGAATAAGCCCATGAGGAAAATAAGTACTAAATTATTCCTCTCAACTCATAAAGAGGTATCATTTTCAGATGTAAACACAGGCCTTGATGAAGAAAGTTTCACTTGCTTGAACCCTGGCTGACCCCAGATCTAAAGGCCTAGGCAAGACTGGGTGATAATCATGTTAAACACCTACTTGACTCCCAAGGGCACCACTTTGAGAAGAAAGATATTTTGGAAAATGTCTTGAGCTCTAAAAAGGCAGCATCAAAATAGAAAAATAAATTTTTTTAATTATTATTTTTTCAGATAACTCAATATAATATTCAGAAAATCCCTATAAGTAATATATGATCTTTATACTCCCTGCCTCTTCTCTGACACTGACAAATTAAAGCATTTCTTCAAATAATTGCCAACAGAAAACAAAATGTTATTATCATGCCCAGTAGTCAACAATTTTTCTTTAAATAGGCTTTCCCTTTGAGGTTCTGGCTTTCCTTCTCATTAAGAGATAATAGTCCCAGTTGAGGATTCTGGGAAGATGGTCATGTAGGAAACCCCAGGAGTCTGACAACAACTGCAATGGTAGAATCTGTCTGATATATCTATTTTGGAACTCTGGAGTATATTGAAGATTTACAACTTCCAGAGATAGGCTTATGTGGTAAATTGCAGTTAATTTTCATCAATTTCAACTCTTAGCATAGTAGCAGCTACCCACTCCTACTCCCAGCCCCATGGCAGGCAGCTATGCACGCATTTCTGGAGCAATCTGCACATAGCTTATATGAGCCAAGGTAGGAAAAATGATGCCTGTCCTCCAAATATTGGCAATTTGTGCTCTGATGGCTGATTCCTGCTTTTCATCACAGAGGTTCAAAGAGGCAGGTGGCCACTGTTGTTTTACCTTCCCCAATTGACACAAACTCTTCCATCTCTGGCTGAAGTGACTTTCAGGGGATTTGAAGAACCATCACCCTCCCTTTCTTCATTATTTTTTCCTTTTTAACAGCCTAACAGTAAAAACTAGGATTTTTTTTTTTTAAGTGACTGTGGAAATGGGGAAACTAAAAAGTGACTGTGTATATTCAGGAAAAGACACAGGCTCAGTAAAGACCTGAGAAGATATTAAGTTTACATCTTAGGCTTATCCTTGGCATAGAGACAGCCTATAACCATCAAAATTAGAACGAAAACAAAAATTTTGTAAAACCCAGCAAATGCCAGGGAAACCAGAGAATCTGATTTCCAGAGTTGCTACATTAATTCTAATGTCCAGTTTTAAACAAAAATCACAAGATATATTTAAAAAAAAAAAAAAAGCCAGAAAACTATCGTCCATTCAAGGGAAAAAACAAACACAGAACGTGTCCCTTAAAAAGAACTGATGGCAGATATACTAGAGAAAACATTTAAAAAATTGCCATGGCTGGGTGTGGTGGCTCACGCCTGTAATCCCAGCACTTTGGGAGGCTGAGGTGGTGGATCATGAGGTCAGGAGATCTAGACCATCCTGGCCAACATGGTGAAACCCTGTCTTTACTAAAAATACAAAAATTAGCTGGGCGTGGTGGTACATGCCTGTAATCCCAGCTACTCAGGAGGCTGAGGCAGAAGAATTCCTTAAACAAGGGAGTTGGAGGCTGCAGTGAGCCGAGATCATGCCTCTGCACTGCAGCCTGATGACAGAGAGAGACTCCATCTCAAAAAAAAAAAAAAAAGAATTGCCTTAAGATGCTCAATGAACTAAAGGAAGATGTACAAAAAGTCAAAAAGAGATGTATGAACAAAATGGAAATGTCTGTAAACTGATAGAAAACCTAAAAAGAAACCAATTAGAGGCTGGTCGCAGTGGCTCAAGCTCATAATCCCAGCACTTTGGGAGGCTGAGGTGGGCAGATCACCTGAAGTCAGGAGTTTGAGACCAGCCTGGCCAACATGGTAAAATCTCATCTCTACTAAAAACATAAAATTAGCTGGGTGTGGTGGTGTGTGCCTGTAATCCCAACTATTCAGGAGGCTTAGGCAGGAGAATCACTTGAACCCAAGAGGCAGAGGTTACAGTGAGCCAAGATCACACCATTGCACTCCAGCCTATGCAAGAAGAGCTAAACTCCATCTTAAAACAAAAATAAAGAAACCAATTGGAAATTCTGAAGTTATAAAGTACAATGACTAAAATGTAAAATTCACTAGAGTGATTCAAAGGCAGATTTGAGCAGGAGGAAGAAAAAAACAGAAAACTTGAAAATAGGAAAATGAAAATCATAAGTATAAAGAATAGAAGAAAAAAGATTAAAGTGAACACTGCCTAAGGGAACTGTGAGATATCACCAAGCAGGCTAATATGCACATTTTGGGAGCCAGAGAAAAAGATAAGAAGAAAGGGGCAGCAATAATATTTGAAGAAATAATGGCTAAAAACATCCAAAATTTGATGAAAGACATGAACACCCAAGAATCTCCATAAACTCCAAGTAAGGTTAACTCAAATAGACCCAAATCAAGACCCATTATAATCAAACTTTTGAAAAACAAATATTGAAGAGATAATATTCAAAGCAGCAACAGAGAAGCACTTCATCACATACAAGAGAGTCTCAATAAAAGTATCAGCCAATTTCTCAACAGAACATTGGGGTCCAGAAGGCAGTGGGCCAACATATTCAAAATGCTAAAAGAAAAAAGTCTCTCAACCAAGAATCCAAGAATTGCAAAATTGTCCTTCAAAAGTGAGGGAGAAATTAAAACATTCCCAGATAAATGAAAGCTAAGGAAGTTTGTTACCACTGGACCTACCCTGCAAGAAATGCTCAACAGAGTCCTGCAAAGTAAAATAAAAGAACACTAGACAGTAACTCAAAACCAGATGAAAAAGATATCAATAAAGCTAAACACATGGGCAATTATAAAAGCTAACATTATTGTAACAAGTTTATAATTTCAATTTTGTTTTCTTTTTTTTTTTTTTTAGAGCCTCACTTGGGAAAATCTGTCAATTTTTTTTTTTTTTTTTTTATACTTTAAGTTCTAGGGTACATGTGCATAACATGCAGGTTTGTTACACATGTATACTTGTGCCATGTTGCTGTGCTGCACCCATCAACTCGTCAGCACCCATCAACTCGTCATTTACATCAGGTATAACTCCCAATGCAATCCCTTCCCCCTCCCCCCTCCCCATGATAGGCCCTGGTGTGTGATGTTCCCCTTCCCGAGTCCAAGTGATCTCATGGTTCAGTTCCCACCTGTGAGTGAGAACATGCGGTGTTTGGTTTTCTGTTCTTGTGATAGTTTGCTAAGAATGATGGTTTGCAGCTGCATCCATGTCCCTACAAAGGACACAAACTCATCCTTTTTTATGGCTGCATAGTATTCCATGGTGTATATGTGCCACATTTTCTTAATCCAGTCTGTCACTGATGGACATTTGGGTTGATTCCAAGTCTTTGCTATTGTGAATAGTGCTGCAATAAACATATGTGTGCATGTGTCTTTATAGCAGCATGATTTATAATCCTTTGGGTATATACCCAGTAATGGGATGGCTGGGTCATATGGTACATCTAGTTCTAGATCCATGATTGAAGAGATTAATACTTAAAACTTAATTAATCTAGAAGCTAGTATTATTGTAAATTCAGTTTCCAACTCAACATTTTGTTTTTTACATAATTTAAGAGAATAATACAATTATTTGAATAATTATAATTCAAAGAATTATTAGGGTATATTTTGGGGCACACAAGCACATAAACAAGTAATTTTATGACATCGACAACTAAAATAATAGAGACAGAGTTATTAAAAGAGCAGAGGTATTTTTCGTATGCAATTGAAGTTAAGCGGCTATAAATTCAAATAGAGTGTTATAATTTCAGGATGTTAAAGGTAGTCCTCATGGTAACCACAAGGAAACTATAGAATATGTACAAAAGGAAATTGAAAGGAATTTAAAGATTTCACTCTGAAGAAATTTATTAAAAACAAAGGAAGACCATAATGCAGGAAATGTGGAACAAAAAAGTTATAAGGTATATAGAAAACAAGAAGCAAAAGGACAGAAGAACTTCCTTATCAGCAATTATTTTCAATGTAAATTGATTAAATTATCCAATCAAAAGATAGAGATTAGCAGAATAGATTTTTTAAATGATCCAATTGTATGCTGTCTACAAGAGACTCACTTGAGATCCAAAGACACAAATAGAGTTAAAGTGAAAGGCTGGAAAAAGATATTCCATGCAAACAGTAACCAGAAGAGGGAAATGGGTGTCTATACTAATATCAGACAAAATATACTTTAAATCAAAAATGTTTACCAGGGAAAAAAGACATTATATATTAATAAAAGTTTAAATACAGTAAGGAAATATAACAGTTATAAACATTTACCCACCTAATGAAACACCATCAAAATATATAAAATAAAAACTGACAAAACTGAAGTGAGAAATATTTCTACAATAATTGGATACTCTAATACCCTACTCTAATAACAGGTAGAACAAGCAGACAGAAGATAAAGAAACAGAGGACTTAAACAAAATAACAAACCAACTAGATCTAGTGTACATATACAAACATTCTACCCAGTAACACCAGCATATGCATTCTCTTCAAGTGCACATGAGCCATTTTCTAAGATAGTTCATGTTAGTCCACAAATTAAGTCTTAATAGATTTATAAAGGTATCATACAAAGTGTCTTTTTTGAGCACAATGGAATAAAGTTAGGTATCAGTTACAAAAATAAAACTAGAAAACTCACAAAATTGTAAAAATTAAACAACATACTCTTCTACAACCAATGGATCAAAGATCAAATCACAAAGGAAATGATAAAATACTTAGAGAAGAATGAAAATGAAAACAACATATCAAAATTCATGAGACATAGCTAAAGCAGTGGTAAAGGAGAAATTTATACTTAAAAATGTTTACATTAAAAACAAGAAAGATTTCAAATTAATGGTTTAACTTTACAATTTAAGAAACTAGTGAAATAACAAACTAAACCCAAAGTTAGATGAAGGAAGAAAATAATAAAGATTAGAGTCAAGATAAATGAAATACAGAATAAAAATATACATATATAAAAAACCAGTGAAAAACAAAAGTTCATTCTCTAAAAAAATCAACAAAATTGTCAAGCTGGTAGCTAGATTGATTTTAAAATAAAGAAGGCTCAATTTCCTAATCAGAAAAGAGGACATTACTGTTTCTACAGAAATAAAATGCCAGACGAAAACACTACAAGAAAAAAAAAGATACTACAGAGCAATATCCCTCTTGAACGTTGATGTGAAAATCCTCAACAAAACAGTAAATTGAATTCAGCACCATATTAAAAGGATTATACACCATAACCATGTGGAATTTATTTACGCAATGCAGAGGTAGTTCAACATAAAACATTTCATCAATGCAATAATCACATAAACAGAATGAAGGGGAAAAACGCATAATCATCTTGATGCAGAAAAAAATCTTTTGATCTAATTTAACACTCTTTCTTGGATATAAACAAAGAAAAAAGCAGTCAACAAAGTAGGAACAAAAGAACTACCTCAATATGATAAAAGTCATATATGAAAACCCAAGGCAAATATCATCCTCAATGGTGAAAAACTGAAAACTTTTTCTCCCAGATGAGAAATAAGGCAACAGTGTTGGCTTTCACCACTTCTATTCAACATAGTACCAGAAGTTCTGGCCAAAGCAATTAGGCAAGACAAAGAAATAAAGGCATACAAATTGCAAAGGAAGAAGTAAAATGATCTCTGTTCACAGATATGATTTTATATGAAGAAACCCCTAAAGATTCCACCCCCGAAAAATGATTAGAACTAATAAAAGAATTCTGCAAAGTACCAAGATACAAAGTCAGCATGCAAATATTAGCTGCATTTCTACACACTAACAATGAACAATCGGAAAGGAAATTACAAAAACAATTTAATTTACAATAACATCAGAAAGAACAAAATACTTAGAAATTACCTTATACAAGGAGTTGAAAGACTTGTACAATGTAAACTATAAAACACTGATGAAAAAAATAAAGACATAAATTGGAATGCGTATCATGTTCATGGATTGAAAGACTTAATAGCGTTAAGAACTCCATACTACCTAATCTACAAATTCAATGCAATCTTTATCAAAATCCTAAGTTTGGCTTTTGAAGAAATTGAAAAACCCATCCTAAAATTCATACAGAATCTCAAGAGATCCCAAATAGCCAAACAGATTTGAAAAAGAACAATGTTAAAGGACTCACACTCCTGATTCCCAAACTTACTACAACGTTATAGTAATCAACTCAGTGTGGTAGTGGCATACAGACAGACATATAGACCAATGGAATAATATGGAGATGCCAGAAATAACCTCTTGCATATATAGCCAAACGATTTTTGACAAGGATGTCAACATTATACAATGGGAAAAGGATAGTCTTTTCAGCAAATGGTGCTGGAAAAACTGGATATCTACATGCAAAAAGATGAGTTGGATCTTTACCTAACACCATATAAAAAAATTAACTCAAAGTGGACCAAAGACCTAAAACCATAAAATTCTTATAAGAAAACACAGGACAAAAGCTTAATGACATTGCATTTGGCAGTGATATTTTAGATATGGTACTAAAAGTGCAGGCAAAAAGTGACAAAATAGACAAATTGAATTTCATGAAAATTTTTAAAATTCTGTGCATTAAAGGGTGCTATAAATGGAGTAAGAAGGCAATGTGCAGAATAGGAGAAAATATTTGCAGATAACATATCTGATAAGAAATTAATATCCGGAGTATATAGACAATTCCTAAAACTCACTTGAAAAAAAAGTAAACAACCTGATAAAAAATGGGCAAAGGACTTGAATAGACATTTCTCCAAAGACAATATGTAAGTGGCAAATAAGCACATGACAAGGTGCTCAATGTCACTAACCACTAGGGAAATGCAAATCAAAACTATAATGGGGTAACACATCACACTCATTAGGATGGCTACTATTAAAAAACAGAAAATAATACGTGTTGGTAAGAATATGGAGAAATTAAAAACTTTGTGCACTTTTGGTGGGAAGATAAAATGATTCAGCCACTGTGGAAAATGGTGTGGCAGTTCCTCAAAAGAGTAAAAATAGTATTACCATATGATCCAGCAATTTTACTTCTGAGTATGTACCCAAATGAACTGAAAGCAAGATCTTGGAGAGTTATTTGTGCACCCATGTTTATAGCAGCATTATTCACAATAGCTAAAACAAGGAAGCAACTCAAGTATTCATGACAGATGAATGGATAAGCAAAATGTGGTATCTACTTGCAATGGAATATTATACAGCCTTAAAAAGGAATGAAATTCTGACCTATGCTTACAACATAGATGAATCTTGAGGACATTATGCTAAGTGAGATAAGCCAGACACAAAAAAACACATACTGTAAGATTTCATTTATATGAGGTACTTAGCATAGCCACAATCTTAGAGACAAAAAGTAGAACAGTGGTTGCCAAGAGCAACAGGGAGGAGGTAAGGTAAAGTTATTGTTTAACGGGTATAGAGTTTCACTTTTACAAGATAAAAAAAGTTCTGGAGATGGAAGGTGGTAACGGTTGCACAACAATGCAAATGGTACTTAATGTCACCAAACCGTAGATTTAAAACTGGCTAATGTGGTAAATCTTATATCTATTTAATCGATAAAATTAATTGGAGGAGAGGGAGAAATAACTTTGTTCCTTTTTAGATAAATAGAGTGAACTTTCATGACGGTTGCCTTAGAGTTTGAGGATTCTGAATGGCATGACTGCACAAATCGTCACATTAAACATATTGGAAATAAAAAGTACACCACAAATTGTGTAAATGCCATTTGCAAATTTCAAAATGCATTTCCTTTCACCTATACTAAACATTTAGTAAATGTCAGGATATAGACCATTTATTTTCCCAGGGCATACTTATCAATTTATCGTATTAGATATTATAATTTGCCAAAAATCAAAATAGAGCTCGAAGTCTGACGCACTTTAGCCATAAGACAAAATGCACTACTTTTAAGCCTCTAAATAAAAAACAAAACAAAACAAAAAAAACGGATTTGGGTAGGGATGCAAGTAAAATATGGTTCAGAATGGAAAAAATAAGACTATATTAGGCCATGAGGATCAGATTCAGTCTCCCAAAGATGTGACGGCCTCATAAACCTGCAGAAACTGCCTGAGTACTTTAGCTGCACACCTGACTTGTATTGCCAGATAAAATACAGGATACTTAAATCTGAGTTTCAAACATGCAACAAATAATTATTTTAGTATAACATGACTATGTTCTAAATATTGCATGAGGTACACATATACCAAAACATTTATAATTTATCTAAAATTCAAATTTAACTGGGCATTCTGTAGTTTTATTTGCCAATGATGGTGACTCTACTCCTGACCTTTCACTACCCATTGAGCTGTTATACCCTGTTCACTGGATGTGAGAGATTAAGCTATTTAATGAGCAAGATCAGAGCAGAAATGGCATCACTCATGCTGGCCAAGTCTTGTTTTTATTTTATCTTTCATCTCTACTTCAGAGGAAAATTTTGTGAGAGAATGTCAATCAGTTATTTTAATTCTTTTAAAAAAAGATTACACCTCAAGCAATCTGGTTTTCTTTATTAATAGCTAATATCTATTAAACCTTGACTATATTCTAGACAATCTTTCATACTGCCATGTATGTGTGCTTATAAAAATGGTACATTATCCCAGTACTACTGATCAAGGAGTTCAGGTAAAAATCATTAAGCCACTTTACTCAAAGCTATTGATCATGGAGTAGGGCATTGAATTGAGGCACTTTGACCCCCTACCTGGCACTCAGCCACATCCTTTCTTAATTACCTTTTGAGTCTTCATCTGCTAATTTATGTAAACTTATTTTGAACTCAATAATAAACCTTAAAACATTTAGTAATATATTTCAAATATCCCAGATTTTTCTTTAAAATTAAACAAATTGGTTTCTTAACTATTTGACTAAATCGTCCTCTTTCTTAACCACACTATAACTTAGACAATGACTTCCATAAATTTACTACTTGCTCTATATATTTAAAACTACTTATTTTAAGTTCTATGAAGTGATCTTACTTCTTGGCTTCCTAGATTTGATAAAGAGGTTGACACTCTATCTAATAATAAGATTGTGATTATGTAAAATTCAGTCATAGCATATCCTCCTAATCTCATTTTCATTACAGAAAAGAATCAATCTTATAGCATTTTAGTGGTGTTTCCTCAAACTTACCCACTTTCATCCTGCCTTTATTGACAGCAAAACAGGAGTTGAGTTCTAGAGGTGGCCACACCCTGGTTCTTTATAATATCAGCCAAGGCTTGGTTTCCAATGGTCTTGCGCTTCAGGCAAGGCTTCCTAGTGTTTGTGCTGTACTTCCATGAATGAATTCTGTCATCCGTTCACCACATGTGTATTGAAAGCCTACACTTTGCCAGGCACAGTATAAGAATAACTTAAAAAGGAAAAAAAAAACATACAGTCTATGATCTCAGGGAGCTTGTAACCTATTGAGTGACACTTAGAATGGCTTACAGTGACTTCTTACTCCCCTTTATCTGGATCTATATATACTGCCTGCTTGAAGCGCCTTGCTTTATCCATACTGGCTGTCAAATGGAAGACTGATGGGATAGACCCTCTCAGAGGACTGGATGCCCTTCAACACCAGGTCTGCACATGCTGCCACCCCAGAATTGACATGGAGTGCAGACTGAGGTGGTGGATGGCTCCCATCCTGCTTTCTTGCCCAATGAGAGTTGGCCCAAGGGTCACCAGCACTGTCACTCATATTCAGAACAACTCTGGCTAGACAAAAAACAACAAAATCAAAGCAAAACATGACAACAGTGATCATACTTTAAATAATTTCAGGCTCATGCAATGTTATGAAGTTAGCTTATGGTCATTTTGATGGTACTTTCCCTTATTTCATCTGACATTTTGACCACATTTTTATGAGTTGCCTTCGATTTCCTGATATGGTTTGGCTGTGTCCCCACCCAAATTTCATCTTGAATTCCCATGTGTTGTGGGAGGGACCCGATGGGAGGTAATTATTCAATTACGATGGGAGCAGGTCTTTCTCATGATGTTCTCGTGACAGTGAATAAGTTTCATGAGATCTGATGGTTTTATAAAGAGGAATTCCCTGCACAAACTCTCCCTCTTTGCCTGCTGCCATCCACGTAAGATGTGACTTACTCCTCCTTGCCTTCCACCATGACTGTGAGGCCTCCCCAGCCATGTGGAACTGTAAGCCCATTAAACCTTTTTCCTTTGTAAATTGCCTAATCTCAGGTTTATCTTTATTAGCAGCATGAAAATGGACTAACATATTTCCTTTTATTTCCTTTCCCAGTATCTTTTTCTCACATAGACCAAATAGCCTTAGTGTTTAAGTTTTTTAAATTCTTTTTAAAACGAATTACTTTTCTCAAGCTTGGTTGTCTTATGTGTAAATCATTCAAACTTTTCCATATGGATGGCTAAATCTAGTGTTAGCTCCCTCTCTTTCTCTGACTCTCTCTAGATTCCTCCCTCTCACCCTCCAGGTTATCACCAACCATCTCCTAAGATCAGTGTAATTTGTAATTTGTGGTGCTGCCATCACATGTAACATCCCATTGTCCCCTCCACTAAGAAATCTTGTTTCTGCTGATCACAGCTGCTTCAGCCAAGCACAGAGCAAGCTGTAATCATTTGCAAATAGCCCTGCCAAGGCTGCCAATGCTCTGGAGCCCTTGATGGGCAACAGAATTGTGCAATGTCGTCAGAATAAGAGAATGCTTTCTTTCACCATTTATGTTACATACTATTAGAAAAACACATACACAAACAGTGCTGCTTTCCCCTCCTGCAGGCTACAGTAATAACAGGGATCTTTGCTCATAAAATCATCCCTTTATGACTCAGAAATGAGTCCTAAGGGAAGTGGGTTCTTCCGTTCTGGAAACTGAGGCTTATTATAGGGCTACGTTTGTTGGTCTAAACTTCCCTTGCTAGATCATGTTATTTTCCAAGAGGAAAACCTCAAGCCTTCATGGTAGAACCCTCCAACAGTCTCTCGAATAGGTGTGAATCCCACTGTTGGACATAGACTCAGCTCAACATGGAATTCTGCTACCTTTCTGGGATGATTTTTTTCCAGTCAAGTGGTATATTGCACAGGTGTGAAGCTATTTAATGGTGACAAGGTAGGAAACAGTAGTGCAGAATGCTGTAAAGATCACAGAAATTTCTAGAATATTAAAATGTCCTACCAATAAAAATTTGACTACAAAAAACTTAAGACTTTTTTATAGAAATAAATATATAAAGTCAAAAGGCAAGTGACAAATAAATGGAGGTCGGGAGGGGAACACATAGTCACAGATAACTTATTTCCTTAACGTGTAGATAACTTTTATAAATGGACTTAAAAAGATGAGCAGCACAATAGAAAAATGAATAAACAGCAGGAATAGAAAGCTCACAGAAAAAGAAACACAATAGCCAAGACTTCTGTAAAGATGCTTATCTCACTTATAATTAAAGTGAATTAAAACAGTAAGATGCCATTTTTCACCTAGAAGTTTGAAAAAGATTTAAAAGAGTAACATCACCCACCACAGGTATGACAGAAACAAGCAGTCTAGTACATTCGTTCTCGTAGAAAGAACGAATTGTTACAATTGTTTGGAGAGGACCTTGACAATCACCATAAAAGTAGTTTAAATTTGTATACCATTAAACCTAGGAAATCCCAGGAATTTATCCAACATATGTACTTTTAAGTGTATATTTAGAACCTGTGATGTTGCACAGCAGGACAGGGTCAGATTGGGGCCAGGTTTTATACACGGTGGGAAGGGAAGGGAATCTTGGAGCTGATACCTGAGTGAAGTGGAAGTGAGAAATCTGGATGGAGATAGGGAGGCCAGAGCTCCCGGCAAGGAAAACAGAAAAGGGAAAAGTCCATACACCTGGAACAATCTTTTCTTATTGGATATTTAATTCACTTCAAACTCTTTTAAACATTAAAGATTTTTCTATACCTTCTTCTAGCATTTGGGTTGGATGTTTTGGCTTAGCATTTAAATCTTTTGATTCAAACCAGTATATTTCTTGGAAGATAGGAATCTTAGCACTCTTGTGAATGTTTAAATCTATCCAGGCATATGTCCTATTATTTCTTTTAGATAACTTCTTAGATACAGAACAAATGGATTAAAAGTATTGATGATTAAAATATTTTTTGATATATAATATTTTACATATTTATTGGGTACATGTGATTTTTCATTACATGCATAGAATTTGTAATGACCAAGTCAGGGTATTTGAGGCATCCATCACCTTGAGTATGTATCATTTCTTTGTGTTGGGAACAATCCAAGTCTTGTAGCTACATTAAAATATACAATACATTGTTGCTAACTGTAGTCTAATTTTTGAAAGAATTTTGATGCACATTGCCAAAATTGCCACCAGAAAGATTTTAACAGTTTGAAGTATTTGAAAAGAAACATTTCACCACATCCTTAAATACATGTGCAACTAGCTATCTTTCATCTTTTATAATCTGATATGAGATTGAGCATCTCAGGTTTAAAATTTATATACTCTTTTTACTCTTTTTAAAATTTATCTACTATCTTTTTATTTGGTTGTTTTATTTTTATCTTTTCATGTTTCCCCATACATTTCTCATTTTTTAGTTTCTCTATTGTTATGTTGTGATATTCTGTACATGCAGGTTGATGAAAACTACACTTTCACTTTTTGGTAATTCCCTTTATTATAACATACCATTTTACCTACGATAAATTTAACATTTTGTTTTAAAATCCACATCTTCTTAAAATATTGCAGCCCAACTTTACTTACACTTTCATTTCTAGAGAATATTTTGTTCATTCTTGTAATTGTAGTTTTTCTGAGGCCCTGCATTTTAGGTGTGTCTCTTCTTGATAGTATATAGTTCCATTTTTCTTTGGGAGCCAATCTGATATATGTTTTTATCAAATTAACTTTATGCCATTTATAATTATTACCAGGTCAAGCATGGTTGGCCTTATTTCTGATACTTTGCTTTACGCGTTCTTTTTTATACTCTAATTACTTTTTATTTTTTGCTTTATTTTGCTTCTCCACGAATTTGAAGATTACATAGTTTGCTTTTATTTTTATTAGTGATAACTTTTAAGGTTGTAAAAACAAAGTGTAAGCCTATATTTTTCAAAGTACTTTATCAGTTGATTTTTTTTTTTAATTCTCTTTCCTATATAGGGTTAAGAAATACACCCATCTGATGGGCACTGTGGCCCACACCTGTAATCTCAGCACTTTGGGAGGCCAGGGCGGGCCGATTGCTTGAGGCCAGGAGTTCGAGACCAGCCTGGCCGACATGGCAAAACCCCATCTCCACTAAAAACAAAAATTAGCCTGGCATGGTGACACACATCTGTGGTCTCAGCTACTTGGGAGGCTGAGGTATGAGAATCGCTTGAACCCAGGAGGCGGTTTGCAGTGAGCTGAGATGGCCGCACCGCCATACACTCATCAACTTCTTCCCTCGCTCTTTTTTTCCCATTTTCTTCTGTTAGTACGATTTGAGATTGTCATATTTTATTGTCATAGTTGGTTTTCTGCTACATTCTATACCTTCTCTTTTTAAAATGTTAACCTCTGCATTTTTTTTTGAATCATATTTATGATATTTATTTAAAATTCTATTTTCAAGTAGTTTCTGTATTTACTATTATTCCTCTGGCATTGTGACTTCCTGACTTACAATTCTTTACATTGTTTCCTGTGGATTAAACTTTTAGTAATTTTTTTATGATAGAGTATGAAGAATGAATACTACCGGAGTCCTCATATATCTGGGATTGTTTTCATTGTCTTTATAAATAAAAATCACTGGCTTTGACAGGTGGTAGAAGGAATGAGTCCCCAAACCCCCTTAAACACCTTAGGTATTGAGTCATTATTTTTTGGTACCTAATATTTCAAGTCTGAGACCAGTTAAACATTGTCCTCCTTTACTGGTAGTATTTTTTTCCTTCCTGGATTATCATAGGTCTTTCAAAATTCCAAACCTTAGCTACATCTGGATTTTTATCCATTTTTGTTAACTTTGTTACATAGTAGGCCCATTCGACCCGCTGGTTCAGGACTTGTTTTGGTTAAGGATGGTTCTTTACCATGCATCTGAATGACCCCATCAAACTGATTCATACTCTTTTCATATCATAAGAAACACCAAATTATCTGAGTGTTAGGTCTTCGTTAGATATCCTTCATATCTCTATCTATGATCCTGTCTTTAATAATATCCCTTTTATCCTCTTTGCTTTAAAATAGAGCCTGTAATGGACTGTTTGTGTCCCCCCAAAATTCCTGTGTTAATGCTCTGATGTTCAATGTCATGGTATTTGAAGATGGGGCCTTTGAAGGATACTCAAGTGTAGGTGAAGTCATGAGGATAGGGCCCCCATGATGGGATTAGTGTCCTTATAAGAAGAAGAAGAGGGACTAGACTATGTAGGATACAGTGAGAAGGTGGCCATCTGCAAGTCGGGAAGAGAACCCTCACCAGGAACCAAATGCGCAGGCACCGTGATCTTGGACTTGCCAGATTCCAGAACTGTAAAAAATAAATGTCTGTTGTTTAAGCCACCCAGTCTATAAGGTTTTGACAGTTTGAGTAGACAAAGACAGAGCCTCAAAATCTTGATATACATATCACTGATCAATTTTCATTGAAAACCATTCCACTGTCTATAGCATCTCACATCATTTTTAATTCTGTTAATTGCATGTTCTAGTTTTCCCATTTCCTTGAATCCCTTCCTCAGCACTACCAGATCTTTCTTCACTAAAATCTGTTATTCTATCTCTTTTTATTTTCCAAAGAGGCCCTATTTTCTTTCATTAACTTGAGAGTACAAAGCAAATGCTGTCTAAAGCTTATTTTCTTGCTTATAGTACATATTTTAAAAATATGTTCTTCCTCTGTTTAGCTTGCCATAATTATCTCATTCTTTTATAAAAATCTTTTCCCCAAAATCTCATTTTTTTCCATTTTCATTTCATTCTTAATAAGAGCAGTATTTCTTATACTTGACATTTGTTCAAAAACAGTGTGGGTATATCTGCCTATGCAACCTTCACAATTTATCTAGTTGAGTTTGGAATTCTCAGATACAGAATCCTTGGTGGCGGGGGGAAATATCATTTTTTCCATTTCCATTTTTATCCTTAATAAAACTAGTCATTCTTATATCTGATCTTTGTTTACAAATAGTATGGTCGTATCTTCTTGTATATCTCTTACAACTTACCTGGGTATCTGCTAATTCACCTCTCAGATATTACTCTAAGGTTTTTAATCTAATTTTGAATTAATCTAGAGTCTATAATATAGTTTTAAGAACTTCAAATATTCAGGAGCCTAAGGACAGTGGGAAACGAACTAGGCTGAGGAAATAAATTTCTTCATGCTCTTCCTCTGTGTATCCTAACTTTTGCATCTCTATATCTATATCTGATTATCTGTTTGTTCTGGCCTCTACTTCAGATATATGGACTAATTGCGTCTAGCCTTATTTCTAGTGTTTCTGCCTGTTGAGTTGGAGAGTGCTATTTTCATTGCACCCTCTAATTACTGAATCTTCAAGGGAAGCATCCTACTGTTCAGACACTTCCTGTTTACCACGGCAGAGATTGCTTTTCTAGTCGCATGCTGATACCCCCGAATGTCTGTATCTGTGCAGCTAAAATTGGCTTAAAGTGATGTGAACCTTGGTTTTCCACGATACCCCTGACCTCTATTCCTGTACCCTCAAAAGGAGTGGTGTTTATGGTCTTCTTCCAGGACTCTATATACTTCCTAGAATTCTTCCTAGAATCACCACTTCACTGGGGAAAAGTAATTATAAACTGACCCTTTATCACTTCCTTCAACATCGTACCAGGCAGATCACACTTAACAGAGATTTCTCAGGGACCTTGTCATGTGGTTGGCACTATTCTCTAGTTTCAGCACGAATACAAGTTTTTCCCCTGTATGCATTTGTTTTTAGTCATCGTAGGTAGTTTCTATAAGAGATTTTTTGCTTGCTCTTATATTGATATTTTTTCCAGAAACTCACTAACCCTTTTGAATATGTATGTGATACATCATAGTGCTAGGTAATCAACAACAAATAAAGAACTGTCCTTTTCCTGAGGTTACTTAATTTTCACATGGCCAGAGTAAGATCTGGATCAGTCAACTCACTTACATTTGGTAAATCTTCTCAATTTCTGTTTATAAACTTAACCATCAGCCAGGATTTGACTGGGTTGTCAGGAATCAATCAGAAAGACATGCAACCGGAGGAGAGTTTCCAGAATCAAAGTGAACAGAAATAGTCCAGGTTGTTCTTTTGAAAAGAATTACAAAGAATGTAGAAGGCAGGAAGTTTCCTGAAAATTGGTATCACTGTATCTGAAAGGCGAAGTATGAAATAGACTTAAAAAGGGAATTCACATTGAGAATGAAGTAAGTAGTGAATGAGAAATTAAAAAGCAGTAATTACACAGACACTGTAAGGTCATTTGAATTTTTAAACCTCTGATCTAAACACTGAGAACTTCCCAATTTATTTCCGTGAAAGCTTGAGACTGTGTTTCAGGTCCAAACTTCAGGATTTATTTCAACTGTTTTAAACTAACCAATGGCAATTGATCATTCTTATGAAAATTAACAGTCTTATAGAACAATGGGGTAGTGAGTGTAGTGTTTTAGAGGAGAACGACAAGAGTTCTATCTTTACTACTAATGCACATTATTTTTGTTTGGCTTGATTGTTCTTATCTTAAAGTCCTAAGAAAGACTTAAAGAAAAAGCGAAGTTAGATAAGAACTTCAAACACTTTCATTTATTCCTGTCTGGGGGAAAAAAAAAAGATTATATTGAGGTCAAACAGATCTCTTTGTAAACATGAAAACAATTTTTTTTCAATTTGTTAAGTACAGAAGACATATAAAGCAAGCAAAGACAAGACCAGCTTACATTCTCGAAAAAATAGTTATTTTAACATCAAGCAGATTAGTTGACTGCAAAGGGAGAAAGCAAACTAAATTAATATTAGAGGTCTGATGCTTTTTTTTTGTTTCATATCTCAATTACTAATGAAATAAGGTTAGTTTTTGTATGCTTTGTAATCTTTTACTGGATTCCAGATACTGTGAATTTTACCTTTTAAGTTAAATATATTTCTTATAAATATTCTTGAACTTTGTTGTGAGATGCAGTTCTTAACTTACTTGGAAATAGTTTGATCCTTTGAGGTATTATTTTATTATTTGCTAGGTGAGAAAAAGCAATGTTTAGGGCTGATTATTCTGCCCTGCTGAGATAAGCCTATTGTTACTACCCTAGTTAATGTCCATACATTATTTGTTTTTCTAGTATGGCTGGTGGGAATGGGGATAATTCCTGGACTTGTGTGAGTTCCAGGGCACTCTTTTTGGTGGTTCTTTCCCCAGCCTTGAATTCTTCCCTCATTTCCAACTGAGCAAGCACTGCTCAGTTCTCTGAATATTCAAGGAGGATTCTCTGTAGATTTCTGAGGTTCCCTGTGCACAACCCCTTTGTCTCTTACCCTCTGCCCTGAAATGCTAGCTGCCTTATTCTATAACTCTCAGCCCAGGCTGCTCAACTCAGGGAATCTTCCTGGGTTCCTCCTCCTTGCACCATGGACTGAAAACTCTTTCAAGGCAGTATTTGAGGCAAGAGTAGAAGGCACTTTGCTTGTTTCCCATCCTTTGGGGATCACATTCCGTTTACGTGATCAGAGATCTCATTCATTGCCTGATGCCTAATGTCTTGAAAACTGTTGTTTCGTCTGTTTTTGTCTGAGCTTTTAGTTGTTTCAGGCAGGATGGGAAATCTGGTCCCTATTTTTAAATCTTGGCCAAAAATGGTAGTCTCCAGCGAAAGGCTTTTGAAATCTCATACGTGAGTTTCAGAATAATGAATGTGGGTACCCTGTCTTCAGTGCCATCTGATGGGCATTGAGAGACCTAAAGACTCATATATGTTTCTACCACAGGGGGCCTATTGTTTTTTAGGACTCGAAGGCCAGATTTTGACTTAATGTGGAGGGCCTGGGGAGCACATCAAGCAGCACTCTTGTTCTCTTCATAATAAGCCCCACTCTGTGCTTCAGTCTCTTGGTGTTGCAAACGGAAGCTACTGAACAGTTGGAAACAGAATAGAGGTAAAGAGTTTCTTGCTTTTTCCTTCTTTCTTTTGTTCAGACTGAGTTTCACTCTTGTTGCCCAGGCTGGAGTGTAATGGCATGAGTTTGGCTCACTGCAACCTCTGCCTCTGGGTTCAAGGGATTCTCCTGCCTCCCCGGTAGCTAGGATTACAGGTGCCCACCACCACGCCCTGCTAATTTTTTGTATTTTTAGTAGAGACAGGGTTTCACCATGTTGGCCAGGCCGGTCTCAAACTCCTGACCTCAGGTGATCCACCCACCTTGGCCTTCCAAAATGCTGGGATTACAGGCATGAGCCACTGCACCCGGCCTCTTTCTGTTTTTTATATTTTTTAAGAATTACCACCTACCTCATGTCTGCCAGGGAAAATCAAAGCAAAGGTTTATGTCCACACTCAGGTTAGAGACCATAAGGTTCCTCAGTATACCCTTGAGGGAAAGCATTAAAACAACATTGGGAAGAAAATATCACCCACCAATATCACCCACCAAAGATATGTCTAGCCATCATACCAGCTCTCTAACCATTTGAAAGTCTCTGCTTTCAAAGCTACGATCTTGGTAGATGTGATTTTAATTTTAGTCAGGTAAGTGGTTTCCTGTATGTCTCTCACCCCAGCTAAATACCATCACTGCCTCTTTCACCAAGGGGCCAATCAGCACTGACGCTGGGATAGCAGAGTCCTGTGCAGGGGTGGCAGATGGAGTGAGAGTAAGTTGATAGTAAATGTAATGGAGAAGAATTCAAGGAAGCAGTAAAATAGTATTTATTGAGGACAGCCTTTGTGACAGGCATTTAACATTTAAGCTATTTTTAAGTGTTATTGTAAGAATCAGAAATAGTACAAGGCACTGTGCTTGCAGTTTCTGATTCTCACAACATTTAAACATAGCTTTTATGCTCTTCATTTACAGATGAGGAAACTGAGATTCAGTGTTAAATGACTTGCTTCAAGTGATACAGTGAGTAGATGATTTAAATATATACTCAAGTTACGGCCAGTCTGATTCCAAAACCTATGCCCACTGCATTATAATACCACACTCTCCCTCTCCAAAGGAAGACGGAGCTCTGGCAGCAAATGGGAAAAATAATTAACTGGGCCTCAAAAGCACAACGAGACCAAAATCCTACATCCTTTGCTTCTGCCAACACTACTAAATGGTTTGCACTGCTATTCCCCATCTTCAATTATTCGTCTTTTCAGGGCTGCTCTTAGTCATTTAAAAGTTATCTTGACCTCCTCCAACTAGAGAGGGTAGAGGAGTGAAGGAAAAATGCATTAGCCACAGACAAGGAAAGCAGAGATATCAAAAAAGCAACTACCTTGTGAGGCCAAGGTGGGCGGATCATTTGAAGTCAGGAGTTTGAGACCAGCCTGACCAACATGGTGAAACCCCATCTCTACTAAAAATACAAAAATTAGCTGGGCGTGGTGGTGCGCACCCGTAGTCCCAGCTACTCGGGAGGCTGTAGCAGGAGAATTGCTTGAACTGGGGAGACAGAGGTTGCAGTAAGCTGAGATCGTGCCACAGCCCTCCAGCCTGGGAGACAGAGTGAGACTCAGTCTCAAAAAAAAAAAAAAAAAGAAAAAAGAAAAAGAAAGAAAAAAGAAAAACAACTACGCACACCTGACCAGGGAGATTCCTGCAGTTTGTCCAGCCTGTTAAAATGCTTACCTGCCCCCTCATTTCTTTTTTGTTCTCTAATAAATATATTTAACAACACTACTGTTATCACTTTGATTATAAACTCTCTGGAATGGAAGTGTGCTCAATTTGCATAGAATAGGAAAGTTATGTAAAAGTCTTTATTCTTCTACAAATTAGTAAAAGAGGGATGGGCACAGTGGCTCACACCTGTAATCCAATCAATTTGGGAGGCCAAAGCAGTATCTCAATTCTGAATCCCCTGTATATCAGCCTTCTGACTTGAAATCAGGAGAAACAGAACATCAAGTTGTTTGGTAGAAAAAAAATATTGTGTAAAAGCTCCAAAAATGCTAATGTGTTGAACACATGCAAGGCATCATCATTGTTGTTATGAGTAAGGACTAAAAGGCAAGAACTAGAAGGATAATAGGAAAAATATGCTTCCAGGAATAAACAAATAACACAAATGTATGAAAATAGGCAAAATCTGTTATCTTAAATAGCAAGTTTTTAATTTTCAATTTATCTTTGCTTTCCCTGGTGCCTATTATTGTAACCACATGCCCTTTCATACACCCACACCAATCTGCAGGCGTGTGAGCGTGCATGCACACACGGGGAAACTGGTTCTTCTGTTGCTAGTTTTTTTTCTCCCCCCAGCCAAAGAAAACTGACTGAAAAAATAAATAGTCAGGTTTGAATATGATATGTTAAGACATCATTCTAGTACCCAGGCCGTCCTTCAAACATTACATCAACAGCTCCGTTCAACAATTTTCTGACCTGTGAGGCATCTTAATCTCTCTAGAGTTTTGAAGATGAAGTTTCCATTGCACAATAAATGAGCTCTGTAACAGAATGTAAGGTCTGGCGTGTGCTCAGAGGGCAAGAATAAATTCTATCAGAACATTGACACTATCAGTCATGCGTTATCCGAAGGCCACACAACAAAAACCACATGCATTTTCCTTAATACTCATCATTATGAATCAGAACACAAAATAAGTCCCTCTTTAACATATCTTGGAACTATGCTAATTCCACTGAATGTTATTATGCTGTTGATTTCAGTTGGATTAGTTGTTTTCAACTCCTACTAAAACCCTCTTCCTTAATTCTAGATTTTAGTGTCTAGAATGACTCTTCTAGTTTGCGTCTTCATGTTTTTACTCTTTTTCTGTAATAACTAAGATGATCCAGCCCAATGAGAAAAGTGCTTTTCCAAGGAATCAAAAATGGTCTTTGTAGTGGAGAGATTAGTCTCAAGCAGCTTGCTGTATGCAATGTGGAGTTTGCCTGTGGCTTTTACCCCAGCAGTACACAAACCTATGTACATGATGTTTAAAAAAAAAAAAAAGTTGTAAGATTGTGAGAACCATAAGCAGACTGACTAGATGCCTATAAGAATGACAGATACATTACCTTGAGATTTGCCATTTTCAGTGAAGTCTGAGTGTCAAGAAAGAGGAAATTTACTTTCCACACATGTTCATTCGATAAATGTATATTGAGCATCTTCTATGTGCCAGGTGCTATGTTAGGAAACCAATAAGTCAAACGAAGTCTCTGCCTTCATAAGCTGGTGGGAGAGACAGGTAATAACAAGTAAATATAAATGATAATGTCAGGTAGTGATTAATGACTTAGAAAGAAATGAAACAGGTTCAAGGTATACCAAGTGACAGCACAGAGTGAGTCCTATTATATATGTGATGATCAGGGGAGTTCTCCTCAAGGACATGACATCTGAGCAAAAATATCATGTGAAACAGAGTTTTAGTGAGAACCGTGTTATGGGCAGAGGGAAGAACAAGTGGAAAGGCTCAAAAATGCAAATGAGCTTGGCATGTTCAAGAAACAATAGAAACACTGATGTGTGACCGAAACCCAGTGAGGAGCACGGTAAAGAAAGGGGACAGGAATAAAGAGGTAGGCAGGGGCCAGGTAACATACACACTGTTGAGAAATGCAAACACACAGATGCAAAGATATTGAGGAATACTGAACCTGAGGCATGCTTTGAAAAGATTCTATGGCTGTGTTGAGGAGAATCGACCTGAGAAGGGCAAGAGTAGGAATAGGGACCCGTTGGGTGGCTGCAGCAGGGCTGCCAATGACAGTTGGTATGACTTGGACAAGAGCGGGACAGTAGAATTAATTTTCTTTTCAGCATGTTCAATTTGAAATGCCTATTATGAAACTAAGTGAAAACAATTGGATCTACCGGTCAGGGCCATGAGCATGACCCTGACTCAGCACAGGAGAGAACAGCATGAGGGAGTATTTATGGGACTATTTGAGATCCCAAAGAAAAAATCTGTTTAGGGAGAGGAGAAAAGACTCCAACATCCAGGGTGTCAAGAAGATGCAAAGCCAGAGAAGGAAATCAGGATGTAGGAGAAACCAGGTAAGTTCCTAGTATCCCAGAAAACATGTAACTGTGTTTTAAGAAGTAAAATAATCAACTATGATAAATGCCACCAAAGCGATGAGGGAAATGGGACTGAGATTTAACCTTTGGATTTTAGTATGTAGGCCAATTTAAATCTAAAATACATTTTCAGAAAGCTGTTTTATCGGGTGGCTATTTCATCAGATTTCAAAAAAACGTCAATTTCAAAAAAGCATATTTCATTAGTAAGAATCAAAAATTCATTATTTCATTCAATTTTTAGTTTATTTTTTAAATTTTATTTTATTGTGACAAGAACAGTTAAGTTTTTAAGTCTACAATACATGATTCTTAACTACAGGTACAAAGTTGTATAGCAGATTTCTAGAGCTTATTCATCTTGACTAACTGAAACGTTATGCCCCTTAATTGATAACTCCCTATTTCCCCTTTCCCCAGCCCCTGGAAACCACCATTTCACTCTTTGATTCTATAAATTTTGAGCACTTTTATATGCCTCAAATAGGTGGAAATATGTAGTATTTGGCTTTCTATGCCTAACTTATTTCACTTAGGATAATGTCCTCAACTTTCATCCGTGTTATCATATATTACAGAGTTTCCTTGTTTTTAAAGACTGAATGAAATATAATAAATTTTAATACAGGATTATTTAATTCTAATTCCTTTCAGACACTGTTTAATGTTAATTTAAAATTTAACTTAAAACATTAATTCAGCTATTCAAATAATTATATTCATATGATATTGATTCAAATATTCAGATACTTATAATTTAAATTTTTAATTTCAAATTATATTTTGATTAAATTTAAATTGGATTTTGAATTAAACTGTATTGAAAATTAATTTTAAATTCATAATTATTGAAAGTGGCTAATATTCTCTTTCAAGAATCTTCAAAAAGTACAAAATAGTGAAATATTGAGTAACTAGAAAATTGTATTTAAAAGCATATAAAAGAAATTGGAATTAGCCCAAATAATCTAGACAAACATAAAGTGCTTCTAATAAGAATAATTGTGGCATAAGTAATTGGTAGAAGTTTGCAGAAACATAAAAAAGAAAAAGAGAAAGGTAAAATAAAATAAGTAGTGAGGGTAACTGAGTAACCCAGGAAGGGTTCTATTCTGGACCAGTAAATCCAGATTGGTAAGAAAATAACACAGATGTGTCAAAACAAACACCTCAAATATTAAATTTTAGATACTAGCTAAAACTAAAATTCTAAAATTGACAAGCTACCAGAAGGAAAACAAAAGAAGAATAACAAAAAGGATATTAAGAAGGTAAAAAGTTACAGAAAACAAAACAAAACAAAAAATACAAAAAAAAAAAGAAGGTAAAAAGTTTGGAGAGAAAAACAGATACTGACATAAATATTTAAATTAAATTTAAAGGTTATTTAAAAGCATCCACAAATCATTTTACATTAAATGGTATGAGCCAAGTTATTTTAATCTCAATTAAGTTTTCAATTCAAAAGCATGTCAAGCATATCAGAATTAGAAAACAGAAGTCCAACATCTCAAGCATAAGAGTAAATGGCAATAGTTGCTGTTTTCTATTTCAAATTCTCAAGAGAAAAACCTCAACAAGGTCCAGTTCATTATTCAAACCAAGTCACATAAAAGTAACTGTCCAGCCAACAGTATAGCTTTTTGGGGTCAGGGACCTTCTCTGTCAGCTGTGACTGGGGAAGGACAGGGTGAAGAGGTGTGGGGGCAGGCACCAGGGAGCAGGAGTTCAGAGACTGGTCTCTGGAGCCACACTTCAGGGTTCAGTCCTTGGATGTTTCATTTATAAACTCTGTGTCCTGGGAAAAAATATTTAAATCTCTGTACGCCTCAGCTTTCTCATCTGTAAGGGGAATAACATTAATATCTATTTTATAGAATTGTTGTGGGGAGTAGTGAAATAATGGATGAAATGTGTTTAAAATAGTAGTTGGTACACAGTAAACTAATCAACTAACCAAAGCTATTATTGTAGGTATGAGAGGAAAATTAATCTGGTTGCTCTGAGAATAATTTGGGTCCATATCTTATTTCAACTGCTAGATTGCAAGGTCCCTGAGCACAGGATTTATGTTTTGTTGTTAAGTTTGTTGTTTACCCCTTAGTTTCTAGCACAGAACTGTGGCTCTAAGAGGTGTCCAATAGATGGGTTTGTGGAATTGAGTCGATTTAAAGAGTGGATTGATGGGATTTGGTGACAGTGAGAATGTAAAGAAAGGGAAGAGAAGATCCAAGTATATTTTGTAAGTTTTGAGAGTATACAGTTGGAGGTTACCATCTACAAAAAGAGGAAAATTAGGAGGAGGTGGAAGTAAGAAAATGAGTTAAATTTTAGACATTTTGAGTTTGGTGGTACATTTAGGTGCAAATGTCTAGCAGATAGTTAGAAATGTGAGATTGAGCTTGGAAGGTAAGACGGTGCTATAAATACAAATCTGAGAGCCATCTGCCTAGATGTGTGAGTTAAAATTATGGGCGTGGATGAAATGACTAAGAGAGAGAACCTAGGAAGAAAAGGGGTGGCTAGAGCAGAAACTGGGAAAGACAAAGTGGTTAGAGAGGTTTATGGAGTCAGGTTCTGGAAGGAAACAGACAGGACTGCATTGAGCATACAATGAGTTTTAGAAACCTAATGAGACATCACTTCCTTGGATTAATTACCAATTGCATTCCATGCACAAACATTTCCAAGCTCCCAAAAAACAACATGGCTGTGAAATGTTTCTGCCTTCATCAACTTTCTATGGAATCACCTAAACAGAAACTTTGTGATAACAGTTATTTTTTTCCCCTTTCCTCAGTATGTGCTAGAGGAATTCACATTGAAATTCTGAAATTATTTGTTTCATACGCTTGACTAGAGCTTTACAGGGAATTGACATTCTTGCAAAGTAATAGTAAAATTTGATCCCAAATAGAGTACATTTTATTTCTGTCCTCAGCAGGAATTTACTGTTTAAGGTTTATATTTTTTAAGCCATGATTTTGTTTTGTTTTGTTTAATTTCATATCTTCAGTAACTTAATTTGGGCTTGACAGAAACTTTCTTCTGAGGCAAGTGACATAATAATAGCCAGAATATTAATTGGCATGTTCAGGCAGGGGTGAAAAACTATCTGAGGATAATTTAAATTGAAAGCACAGGAAGATGATACTTAAGAATCCAGAAGCACAAGAAAAAAATGAATTTTTTTTCACTCTCAGCAATTGTTTAAGTAAACCAGAATTTTGGGGTGCATAATTTCTGACTATGCAGATAGCCTCCAAGAAATATGTAAGAAGCTTGTATTGGATGTCTGCTTTACCTAAGAGATATTTCACAAAGGTCTTTGTTCAATGTGAATCCATTGAAAACAAAGACATTAATAAGATTTGCTTGAACTATATACTGAAGAAAAGGAACTCAAATTATAGAAATTCTTTTATTATCTCTTATATTTAACCGATTTATTTTACTGTAACTGTAACTATGGACTAATTCTTAGAAACAAATCAAGTGTTTGAGCGTGATTTTTTTCAAACAAAAGTACTAATTATTTTATACTTGACTCTTCTAAGTTGATAATAAAGAGACACGCTTCATGAAAAAAATTGAGAGCTCCTTCAGTTTTCTCAAGGGTCTTTTAATTATTTTGTATTCAAATAATTACTTTAATCCATTGCTTCATCTTCATTTCTCTTCAGCTGTCAAATAGCCTAAGTCTACTATATTTTCAACTGTCAGTGACTTTCCATTTGACCAACCACTTTTATTGATTTCATAAACTCTAACTCCTTCCACTAAGATAGGAGATTTTTCATTTTGCAATTGATTTCTACTGATCTGCATTTGAATTTCCAGATGCTGACAGTATCTGACATTCAACAAGGCTCTTCTACACAGATATTTTTACAATGGATGGGGATGGTTGCTTGTGTTGTGTTCAAGAAGATGCAAGAAACGGGACTCATACAATTTCAGTTCAACAGAGGAATGTTTTCACGTAATGACAACTTTTGCTATTTCTGCCACTGTGTAATGATAGGAGCTTGAATCATTAATAATGGATTCCACAAACCCTCAAGGCTGTTTTTTTCGGGTTGAATCATCTCAGCCTCTTACCACAGAGAACTGGCATGAAAGCACAGAATAAACATCCAGAATGCACTTCGAGGTGAATATTAAAGAAGGAACTATTTTTGCGTATTTTCATCTTCAAACTAAACATGTCAGTTGAAAGTAAATTGTCACTTTTTAAATTGGGAGTAATACAGAAGTAATGTTTATTAAGTGATTCCTATGGCCCAACAATGTTTTACTTGCCTTAATTCTACTTTATTTCATTCTCACATAATCCTGTAAGACAGATATATTATCAGCTCAATTTAACACATGGTAAAAGTGAGGCCTTGAATGGCTAGGAAACTTGTTTGAGGTCACAAAGTTAGTTTAAAAAATATGGGAGATATACAAACTGACCTGGTTTATGTAAGAAAGGTTATAGAGCTTAGATGCGGTGGCATATACAAAATCCTAGATCCTTTTTAGTGCGGTCTAATTATTAGGCTACTTAAACACTGACTCGCAAATAGGGATAGTTTACTATTGGTGTTTACAGAGGAAAATACCAGTGTAAGTGATCTTAACCCCAGCAAGCCTAAGAGGACCACTTTAAATATACACAGAGATTAGTGTATAAGAGAATGACAGATTTCTAAGAGTATACAAAAAACATTACCCACCAGTGCAGAAACTCCCTCATTAATAAACATTTCAACACATTTTTATGCACCAAATAAGCTATGGATTTATGTTTCAAACTCAGACTAGTTTTTATTCTATAGAGTAGCTACTGAGGAAGGAAAGAATTCTGAATAATCTTTTGAAACTAGAGGTTAAACAGAGATTCCTTGGAACCATATGTTATCTAGGACGCTATAACTAATGACTCAGTTGTATGGCCTCATTTACCCAGAAAGCAATGCATTTGCCATTGTGATTTTCTTAGCCACTTGAATGGACTATCACCAGCTAGTAGCCTGCATGACCATTAATTACTATAAATAGTAATAATACAAGCAAATGAAGCCAAAATCAGTAGCAGTAGGATCTAGATCTTCATTTGTAATCATGATCACTAATAAGCTTTATGAGAAACTGATAGTAGAATATGGTAGTAACTAATATATAAATCGAGTTTAAACAGATATTTTGAGCACCAGCAACAATTGTTTAAATGACTCCTTGTATAATACCAACGCAAACAGATCCTTCCCCTTAAAATCCACTGATAAGTTGTTTTGAATAATGGGCTGAGAATCTCCGACACACTAAATTATTCTTTAAATGCTCTAAACATTTCGAAAGGTTCATAATTTTTTTAGTCCTCCTATGATTATCAAGCCTACTCAGTCATCAGTATGAATCTAACCCTAAAACGAACAAACAAATGAGTAAACAAAAACCTAGCAAGCCTGCCAGCCTCCTTGGATACCATTGCAGGTTTCTGGGATCTTTTCTTGAGGAGGTCTTTCAGATGATCATTCGGTGACCATCCATGAGGTCAACAGTCAAAAAAGATGGATCAATTCCAGTAGAGGAAATTGTATAGGTACTCTACAAATGTCTTCTCCAATTGTCTGTTAATCCATCTCAGTTTACTTAGCTCTAAAATGGGGATAAAGATAGAACCTCCTTTACTTTGAGGAATAAATGAGTTAATACAGGTACAACACTTAGAAGAGTGTCTGACACATACTAGACATTCAATATATGTAATCTCTTTTAATTGTTACCTAATTTTATATCCATGAGTTGTTCTAAATCTCCAATGATTTAGCCATATGAATACTTCAGTATGTGAAAGTCTTTTAATGAAGTCTAACTAGTTGCTCTTGAAAATATTCAAATACTGTGTAAGTAACTGCAAGTTAAGAGATAGAGGTCTGCAAGTAACACAAGAAAAGGCTATTACTTTATGGTCATACTATAGGTACAAGCATATTAGTATAAGAATACAAATGCATTACACTATATATTCACCTATGAATGGATTCCACAGACATTATGTTGGAATCTGTTTTGGTTTTAACTATAAAGAACACCAAAAGAGATGTGAAAAGTCAACAAATCAACACGTTAGAGGTTGTTACAGAATAAAATTAATAGTATTTTATCACATAGAAGAATGCCTGACTCTCACTAGATTCTGAATCAATATTTTTGAGTTGAAATAATCTGTAGATACCAGACTATAAGCCCTTTAGGGGCTCAATAACTGTTAGCAATTAGTAATAATTGCTGATTTACCTGCAGCTCATATATTTGGTATCTGCAACATCTATCAGAGTTCCTAACACAAAGGCTCAAGAGAAATTTCCATTGCGTGCAAGAATATATGAATAAAGAAATGAATGAATCAAGTCAATGTTTTGGACATGAGTATCTCTGCTCTGCCCTTCCTCAGTCTAGGTCTCATTCCTTCTCCCCATGTTTGTATGTCCTGTTGGTGACTGCTTCCTCCTTTCTGCCTCAGTTTTACTTTAACTGCCCTATTTGGTGTGTCAGTCCTGCCCTTCTTTTAAATCTCCCCTTAACTGATTACATAAACAAACTGATGGGCTTCAGTTTTAAAAAGGAAGATTAAACACACATTTTTAACCTGAGTTCCTTCTCTAAACTCCTCTAAAATAAAAGTATAGCATTTCTAAAGGCATAAATCCTCAAGGACAAACGGAACAAGAGAGGAAACAACAGCAACACAATTTGAGAAGCTAGAAATCAGATGGGTAAGTGGTAAATGATTGAACAAACCTGAAAAATCGAAAACCCAGGCTGGCTGGGGAGGGAGGCCCAAAAGCTAGCCAGGGCATACCTCAAATTCCAGAAGTGTTCACAAATTAAAGTTACCTGGTACCTCTTAAAGAAGGGTGAAAGCAGAGGTGATTGGTTGAAAATCTGTTTAAAAAGAAGTTAGATACCATCTCCAATCTCAACAAAAGTTAGAAAATGTTCTCTCTGAATAGCATGAATTGAGGAGTTCTAGGGGGCACTAGGCATAGGAGCAGGGCTGCCAAACTGAACATTCTAGATTAAGTGAAAAATCTACTCAAGAAATGGTGATAGTCCCATCCACTTTCCCAACTCAGATCCCAGAACAGAGTCAACCAGACTTGTACCTTCCATACAGGTCACTGAACATCTTCCACAAGGAAACACAATCAACTAAAGAGAAAACAAAAAAGAAAATGATCGAATGTATCCGGGAAAAGAAATGGTAAGAAACATAGACATTGCAGAGAGAAGAAAACAAATCAAAAATCCGTATTTTTCAGACAGATTGAAAGAAGATAAAACAACCATGAAAAAAAGAATAGGATATTACAAATATGGAACATTCTGGGACAAAAGAGAGCTTTTGGAATTTAAAAATGCAATCACAGAAGGCAACAAAAAGCTTTATAGAGAAGGTAGAAAGTAAAGTTGCAGAAATTACTCAGAAAGTAGCTCAAAAGGAAAGCTTGGAAATACAACCGAAGAGAAGCAGTAAGAAAATCAGGGAATTAGCCAAGGAGGACAAACATGTAAATAATAGGAATTCCAAAAACAGAAAACGAAGAAAATCAATAAACATATAAATCAAATAAACGATTCAGGAAAAAAATTCCAGAACTGAAATATAAAAATTTTCAGATTGAAAAGCCTACTGAGTGCCCGGCACAAGAGACAAGAGAAAACCCAAAGAAGGATCTTCCCAGTGAAATTCCAGAGTAAAGGGAGAAAGAAGATTCCCCAGAGTTCATTCTTTAAAAGGTCCTAGCCAAAGAGGAATCAGAATGACTCAACACAGTCTTGAAAGCTAGGAGACAATGGGACAATGATTTAAATATTCTCAAGAAAAAGTAACTCCAATCTAATTTTCCCTACAAAGGAAAAGTATTAATCGTGGGGGCTGAAAAAAGCAAAGGTCTCAGACAATTTATTCATGTATCCTCTCTCAAGAAGCTACTGATGGGTGTGTTCTGCCTTAACAGGGATATAAACAAAGAAAGAAAACAATGTGAGATGCAGAAACCAGGGACACCAGTACAAAGAAGAGAGACCAAGGCTACCCCAGGATGATGGTGCAGGGACATCCCAGGACAAAAGCTGTGCAACCGCCTGGATTTCAGCAGATATAGAGAACTCCAAAGATGAAGTCAGCAAGATTAAATTTATAGGAATATATAGTGTCTTTGAACACACAAAGTGGGGAATTATATTTCTAGCAGAGTCCTGAGGTGAATTTGTTGTTGGAGGCTGAAAGAGTGAGGGTCGTGATCAACTCAGTATACCACTGGAGGCTATGTAAGTAGCAAACTGTTTCTTATAAATGCAGAATGTTGGCAAACTGACAAACTGCGTATGCCACCCAGAAGGACTGCTGAGGGCAGTCACGACCCAGGCACAAGTGTTTCCTATGATTAGGCATAATTGAAGCCTGTTAGAAACAATATGAATCTGTGATCAATTAAGCAGTGAACCAATCATTACCTCCTCCTCCCTGTTCTTGTTACCCAATAAATGCGAAGGGCTGCCTTTGCTCACTAGAAGCAGGGAGCTGTCTTCTCCCATGTTGCCTTTCCTTAAAACAGTTTCTTTTGTCTTCAGTTTTCATTTCTACATTTGTACCTTCGTTCAGTGGTAATGACAGTCTCAAGCAGTAACAGTAGTAACTGCTGTAGTGACAGTCTCAAACAGTAACAGTAGTAACTGCTGTAGTGACAGTCTCAAACAGTAACAGTAGTAACTGCTGTAACCACGGTCTCAAGTAGTAACCATGGCAGTCAGCCAAAATTTGTATTAGATAATAAACCAAAATGTAATTATTAAAATCAAGGAAAATAGACAAGAAAGGAAATGCAATAATAGTATACTACAGGTCTTAGTTGTGAAGAAACGTCAGAGTCACAATAACATAAAATCTGAATAAGATAAAACTAGAAGTTATCCCTGGGAGAATTAGGGAAGACTATGTGTGTGGATTGGAGGAGCAAGTAAGAGGATTCTCTTTATCCAGCACATAGGATATTTAAACAGGAAAAAAAAAATCAATGTAAAAACATCAGTTATTTTACAACATGGCTATAAATACCCAAAAAAGTAGCTAAACTAGTTGAAAGTGGTTATCTTTAGGAAAAAGGAATGGATAGAGAAGTGAAAAACAGAGAACTGTGTTTTTTGCAATTGACCTTTTAGAACCATCTGACTTTTAAAATTATGGATATGTGCCGCTTTGATAAAAATAAAAATTAAATTTAAAAATAAGGGGAATTCATACTACTTATAACATTTCTGGTTTATTATTCATGTTTTAAAACTCAGGTGGTTTAAAACAGTTGCATTTTTTTTTTTTGGCACCTGAAAGATCACATTTTAAAAACTTAGGTGTGATCTTCAATTTATTTTCTTCCATGCAGGTTGTTATGGGTTTGGAATAAGAATGGTGTGAGCCATTCTTATATGTCAGAGAGAAAATTCTCCATGATTCCCCCCCCCCCCCCCACTCTGTGCTTTGTACCCAATTCTGTCACGACCAATAGCCTCATCACAGCAACTCTAATTCTTCATAATACTTTCTAGAAAGAATATAGACTGCCCATAAACTATGCATTGCTTGAAGACAGAGAATGTGTACTATTCACCTTGGTAACTCCAGTGCCTAGCCCAGAGTCCAGGAAGAAACAGAGGTACTCAATAAAAGCTCATTAGCTTAAAGAGAGGAAAGAGAAATGAGAAGTGGTGAGAGAGAGATTTTAAGAGTAAAAGAGAGGCTAGCTACAAGTGGTTGTCTGGACACTAGATATGAGTCATGGGGGAAAAAAAGATGTCTGAAGTATTCAAAACTTTAGTAGTTTGATATAGAAAGAGAAACGTAGTAAAAAAGAATGAGAAAGAAGCCAGTAAGCTGGAAGGAAAATAGAAAAATGTTGAGTCACAAAAGGACAGGTAGTTAGAAAGTGCTTTGAAAAGCAGGTCATGGTCCACAATGTCAATGCAGCTGAGACACCAGGTTGGATAAGGACAGAGAATTACCCACAGGGTTTGGCATGCTGGGATAGCTGGTGTCCTTCACAATAGCCAGTTTCAGGGAGAGCTGGAAGGAAAAGCCTCATTGGGATGATGTGTGGAAGAAGGCAAGCAGAAAAAGAAGAGTGAACTCTACAGAGGAGTTTGAGGTGAAAGAAAGCAGTTGCAGGTGGAAGATGGGGAGTCAAAACATTAATACAAGTATTACTGAAGCATAATTGTATGTTGATAGGAAGGATCAAATAGACAGAAGTTGGTGATGGAAGAGGAAGCAGATACCACTGCAATAATAAATCCATGAAGCAGAAGGGAGGGGCTGTGGAGAGGCTGGCCTGAACAGCAAGAACAAACCCCCTTCCCCCCATTGTAAAGAGAAGAAAGTACACCCTGTGAGAACAGAAAAACATGAGCTGGCAAAACTGGTGCTGGAAAGGTGAAGGAGTGCTTACCTAATTGCCTCTAGTTTTCTATTAAATGTGCTGTATTTGCAGACAGTGAAAGGGAAGATTTTTTTTTTTTTTCCTAAAATGAGTGAAATTGAGTTGTATAGACAAGGATACAATTCCAGATTGTTTTTTAATATAAGATATATCTCTCAGAGAAAAAAAAGATCTAACTATAATGCCAAGCTCTGGAACATGCCTCTAGGAAATATTAAAAGATGTTCTAAATCAGTAAAAGAGGAAACATATCATTTAACTTTAGAGCAGAACTACTAAGCAACAATTTTAATATTTTGAGCTCAAGACAATAGCCTCAAGTACAAAACTTCAAGATGTTCCATGGAACATTTAATAATAGTCATTTCCAAAGTGTCCAAATAGGACAAACCGTGTGTATTAGGTATTTACATACCTTATTTTCTTTAATTCTCAAAAGAGTTCTATGACAATAATATTATTCTCCTTTTAAAAATGAGAAAACCAATGCTGTAAAGGTTAACTCCAGTCCCACAGCTACGAGGATAGCTGGAAATAAAAACCCTGCCTGATTCCTAAGTCCATTTCTTTCTATGACTCTATACTCAGAGGCTTGTATGGCTTCATGAAAAGCCGTAATTTTAAAAATACCCATTTTAGCTAATACTCCAAATGTTAAAAGTTTCATCCATCTTAAGCTCCATTTTCAGCTCATTCAGAATTAATTATGCATAAGCCTATAGTGATACATGCCAAATGCATTCCCTTTTTTAAAATACACACTTAAATAAACACTGCTTAGGTACACTCACCAAGGGCAGTGAGAGATGTGGGGAATAGAGAACTAGCAGAAAGAATCTAGTTGGAAATATTCTAAGAGCAACAGACTTCATGTGGGAGCTCACATGTTTCACAATATGTCTGCATTAAAATGAAATGAAAACAGTATTTTTTGTAAAATAGGGAATAAGTAGATATATAAGAGCACCAGTATAATGTCTGGCACATAGTAAGCACCCAGTATGTATTAGTTTTCTTCTCTTTCCTTCCTAGCATTTTAGAAACTAGGAAGGGCAAAGAGTTACTATCCTAAGTCAGTCCTTTAAAATAATCTATTTAAGAAACTGAGAAAATTGCTGGTGACATATTTTTGGAAGGTCTATGGATAATATCACTGATCAGGATACCTGCCTATGTGAAATATGAGGTCACCTTGATCTCAGAGTCTACATTTCTCATAGCTTTATGAAAATAACAAAAAAAATATATTTCAATGAAAATGATTTTCAAAATATTTTATAATAAATATATATTAGCTACAATATGTTTTAAGGCTGTGTTGGGGGTTAACACAACTAAGGTGAATGACCTTAATTTACGGTCCAATCTCCAGGCAATTATGAGTTAAATATTATGAGGCTAAATATAAGAGTGCAGAGAGGAAACGGGAGAATCCCCCTTTTCCTGTGTGAATGTCCCAACCCATGCATCCAGAAAACCTAGGCATGTGATGTTCTTAAACGCTGAGTAGAATGAATCTCAGAACTGAACATCACAATGCCTGGGTACAAGGACTAGTGCCATTAGAGAGTATCACTGAAGCTCTGTGGATGTGTTTCCCTGACAGTGAAAAGTACAGTGAAACGAGTCTCAGATTGCCTACAGTATTATCGGTAATTACTAAAGTTCCTTCCTTTACATATGTCTATGACTATATGTAAAATACAGTTGTATGTAAAGTAATGGGAATTTTAGAAATAAGCTGACAGCCAAAAGTATTCCCTCTCCTGTTGAATTATAAAGATACTCTCTCTGGAGGCTGAAGCAGGAGAATTGCTTGAGCCCACGCTGCAGTGAGCTAAGATCACATCATTACACTCCAGCCTGGGCAACAGTGAGACCTTGTCTCTTAAAAATAATTCATTGATTAATTAATTTAAAAGATATTATCAACCTCATTCAATCTTCCATTTAAAAAATATGTGCTATTCATCCATGATATGCCAGCAACTGTGAGATCCATCTATCTTCTTTGTGGCAAATCATTAGTGCACAGTTGCCAGTATATGAATTATAGACCTGGAAAAGACCCTCGAACTGTCATATGTGTGTCCAGCTTTAACGAATTATGTGATAAGTCTGACGAAAAGCAATAAGGGGAGAAGAAAGGCATCTGGATGAATCATCACAATTTTAATTCAGGAAATGCATTTAGAGAATGCATTGGGACATTAGATCACCCCTCATTTGCACGTATTTATGCAGAAAGAGTGATGGAAAACAGTAAAAGGAAATTACTTTCAACAATAGAAGAATTGTAACAAAAATTTTGTAATCAAAATAGCATCAGACTTCTCATTAGCAAAATTGGATGCTAGAAGACAATGAAGCAAAATCTTCAAAATCAAATACATATAAAAAATTGTAATAACCTAATGAAAAAATTGTGAAGTATATAAGGACTTTAACAAACTAATTAAACAGGAAAACATGCCATGATCCTAGACAAGGAGCTTCAATATTTCAAATTATAAAATATCTCCACTTAAAACTATAAATTCAAAGCAATCCTCAGTAAACATTACAACTGGATTATTTAAGGAACTTAAGCTGATTCTAAAATCTACATGGAAAAGAAAATAGGCAGGAAAGGATAAGAAACTTTTTAAAGAATCCTGCATGTAGTGTGAAGAGAGGGAAGTTATATTAATAAATATCAAAATATCCTATGAATTTATCAAAGGAAAACAATGTCATGCTGGTCCCAGATAAGCTGACATAAATGGAACAGCACATAGAATAGAAAAATAAACCATATACAAATGCAAATTTAGTTTATGATAAAAGTGATATTTAAATAAAAGGAGAAATGACTGCATAAATACTATGGTGAATACTGGTTATCATTATCCACTTGGAAAGTATGAAGTTAGAGTGCTGCCTGACACCATGAATACAAATAAATTCCAGATGTATTATGAGTAAAAGAGCTAAACTTTTTTAAAATAAAAGTTGTAGAAGAAAATATAAAACACTTAATAGTACTGAGGCAAGAACAGTCTTCCAGCATGAGGCACAAAGCCTAGATAGATACCATAGAGGAATATTTAGCCTCATCAAAATTTAAATCTTCTATCAAAGACAATGATGCAAAAAGATAAAAGACAATTGGAGATGGGCGCAGTGGCTCACACCTGTAATCTAAGCACTTTGGGATGCCAAGGTGGGTGGGTCACCTGAGGTCAGGAGTTCCAGACCAGCCTGACCAACATGGCGAAACTCCATCTCTACTAAAAATAAAAAATTAGCCGGGCGTGGTGGCACATGCATGTAACCCCAGCTACTTGGGAGGCTGAGGCAGGAGAATTGCTTTAAGCCAGGAGGTAGAGGTCGTAGTGAGCCAAGATTGTGCCATTGTACTCCAGCCTGGGCAACAAGAGCAAAATTCCAACTCAATCAATCAATCAATCAATCAATAAGATAACTGGGAAGCAATGTCTCTACCATCTTTAAAAGGAAAAAGATTACTATCCAGAATAGACTGCATACAAAGCCAGGCATCCTCTTCTCTCCAAGGAATATCTACAAAATCCCTAAGGAAGAAAGACACCGTTGTTTTCTCCTTTCCCCATTGCTCAATATTGTCTCTAGAAACAACAACTAGACCATTCAGGTGGAGACCTGCTGAAATTGTTTTCAGGCCCTGTCTGCTACCCCATGGGCGGAAGCATGACCGGGAGCTGAGTAACAAACAAGATTTCTGCTCTGAAAATTGTAAATCAAATTGTAAATCAAACAGTGATTATATATATATAATATAGGAAATTACTTTCAACAATAGAACAATGGTAACAACAAAAATTTTGTAATCAAAATAGCATCAGACTTCTCATTAGCAAAATTGGATGCTAGAAGACAGTCTATTTTCTATATATATGTACTCTCTCTATATATATAGTCTCGGTTTTAAAATGAGAAACTGAGGCACAGAAACCAAGCACCTTACTCACAGACACCTTAGAACCTGCCTCTCACACCCCCCACCACTAAAAGGTGCTCCAAGGTTTTATTCTGAAACTATTAATCTGACACAAATTAAAGGGAAATTACATGTAATAAACTTCGGTATTCACTGCAAATCTACATGTAGTAAATGCAAAGAAAATGGAAGTGGCAAGCACTAATCTAGAAGTAGAGATCTGAGCCCTGGTCCTGTGTATGTCCGTAACGAATGACAAGGCTGTGGGCAAAAAGCCCCACCTGTCTGGTCCCAGGGCTCTCTCACAGATTAAATGAGAGGTTTCGTCTCCATCCTTGGTTTTCAACCCTGACTACAAGCTGTAATTGCTTGGAGAGCTTTAAAACAATCTAGTATCTGAGCCATCCCAGATCAACTACGGTCCTACTCTCAAGAGCTAGGGCCCAAGCAGTGACAATGTGACAATGTTTAAACCTTCCCTAGAGGATTTTAATGTGCAGCAAAGGGCTCAGAATCTCCAGGCCCAGTGATGAGTTCTGTGATAGAAAGTTTCTGATGCTTTAGCCGACGCTGGGGCCGGGCTGTTGATCTGAGCACCGGGCTCTTTTCATCCACCGGGACTTAGCACATCCCTGGAGATAATCAGAAAGGATGGCTCACTGGGGTGACCAAACAGCCTTAACATTTCCTCTCAGCTTGAGTAAACTTTGGACAGTTTTTTTTTTTTTTCCCTGATTGCAGACCCCTAACTGCCTTCTCCTACATTTACTTTAGAAAGTTTGTAATTGTATTTTCTTTCTCTGTCCCCTTGAGACATAAATCTTCTCCCAAACTCTTGCTGGTTTTATAACACAGGAACTTCTTTCTCAAAAATCTGAGAGCCATTCCTTTGAAATGCAATCATTAAGGAAGACAGCACCCCTATCTCCCAGGCTCTATGGGAGAGTAGCAACCTAACTTCCATTAGCACCAATCAGCAAACACATATGGCCTAATCGCGTAGACCAACCTCCACACAAATAATGCTGTGCTATGCTGTCACTAGCTCAGGCTAGTGCTTAAAAACTCACCTGCCTTGTGGCTCAAGCCTGTAATCCCAGCACTTTGGGAGGCCGAGATGGGCGGATCACGAGGTCAGGAGATCGAGACCATCCTGGCTAACACGGTGAAACCCCGTCTCTACTAAGAAATACAAAAAATAGCCGGGTGAGGTGGCGGGCACCTGTAGTCCCAGCTACTCGGGAGGCTGAGGCAGGAGAATGGCGTGAACCCGGGAGGCGGAGCTTGCAGTGAGCTGAGATCCGGCCACTGCACTCCAGCCTGGGCGACAGAGCGAGACTCCGTCTCAAAAAAAAAAAAAAAAAAAAAAAACTCACCTGCCTTTTGTTTCAGCTGAGTTGAGTTCAACCTCTCTCCCTGATTGCAGTCCTGAATAAAGTCTTCTTTGCCTGTTTAACCCTATCTAGTGCAATTTTTCTTTGACAGAGTTTGAGTTTCGAGTGGTACTCCCTGCAGGAAAATGTAGATAAGCTGAGTGGTCTTTCTTATTTTCAGAAGCAAACATGGCAAGCCAAAGTCCTCTCTTCTGCCACCAATATCAGGTCCCAGGGCCCAACTCATCTGCTTTAATTCCATTGGAATTTAATTCCATTGTCTTTGGAATTTTAAAACTCACTCGCTGTTGAAATTAATTCAGTGACTTATTTCTGGATTCTTTCATTTATTAATGTGTCCATTAAACATCTATACATACAACCTACCATTGAATGCAAACCTCTATAATTATCAAGCTACAAAGTTTTAAATTATAAAAGACAGAGCTTACTCTATTTGTTACAAATCAAAACATGCCTAGACAATGTACAGTTTCTCCCTTGATGCCAAATAAAAACACTGTTATTTGCATATTGGCTCCAATAACAACTTGGGGTTTGAGGTAGGTTGCTTCTCCTCTTTGTGCTTCAGTTTCCTCAGCTCAAAAATGAAGATTTTCTACTTTAGTAAGATTTTCTACTTAGAATACTAGATTCTCCCTTATTTTTTGCATTATAAAAGTGATTTTCCTTTTACGTTAGCATGGTAGGGGGATAAGAGTGAAGCAGAATTAATGTGGGGGTGCAGGGTTTGGACCTAAGATTTCCCCCCAATGAGGGTTGGCACAAACCCAGATACTATCTTGACCCATAATCAAATCAGTAATGAAATGAAAGGCATTCACATTAATTTTGCAGATGGTATCTACATAGAGTACCTCACTAACATACTAGAACAGTAAGTCTCAACCTTAACTGTATGTTGAAATCACCCGGAGAGTTGTAAGAGAATCCTGATGCCTAGGACTGACACCCCGAGAGTCTCATATAATTGGTCTGGAGTACAGCCTGGGTTTCAGAATTTCTGTAAAGCTCCCAGCTGATTCTGATGTGCAGCCAGGGTTGAGAACCACTGCCTTAATATCACATCTAAACTCTTGAATGCATTTCAGAGGTGCTCAATGACAGGCAGTTATAAAACTAACCCTGAAGAATACACAAAAAATGTGTATATAAGAGCAGTGAACTGTACTCATATTCCAGGCAGTGTAGGTGGAACAGAGAAGCAGCTGGGGATGACAATGAACAAAGACATGATAGCCTGTATAAAGAGAAGAAAGTAATAATACACAGAAAAACAAAGTGACACACCCAGCAAGGGCAGGCGAAGCCCAGAAGAACAGGTAGAAGAGGAAGTGTGCGTGCACATGGAGTGCCTACTGTATTAGGCATTTTACTGACGTCCTTCTGTTATATTTGGAACATTTCATGGTGGCCTGTGTTATCAGATAGCTATCGTTATCTCTACTTTATAATGAAGAGACTGACTCGGAGACATTATATAACTTCCCCAAGGTTAGCCAGGGCCCATGCTTGCACTAAAGTTCAGGTCTGTCCAAAACTCATACTCTATTTTGTCCAGATTATTAATGAAATTACTAAGAACAGACCTGAAATTCATCAATGTGACAACTACCTCTTCCCGCAAGCGAGTTAGACAGTCACTCTTATCATGTGCTTGCACTCAGTTCACTGTCTACTTTTCAGAGCCTGGACAAGGCCAGGAAAATATATACTAATTTGATGAATAAGACTAAATATTATCAAGTTAAGTTTAGCTATGCCTACTCAGAGTCACTATATGAACAGAAGATTTTGTAATTCTATGAAGATAAAATATACTAGATTTTCTTTGCACATTATAAAGATGCTATATTCATAACTTAGTTTGTCCTGATCAGCTTATCAGTGCTGAACTTTTTACTATCATTTGAAGGTTTGGCCTCTTAACCTCATTTAAAAATACAAGTGATATGTCCTCAGGGCTGCTTTTCTTCCTGTAACATTTTGTACCTGCTGTTCCCCATTGTTCTGAAATTGCCTGTGCATACAGGCTAGTTAAAAAATGATTTTTGTCAATTTGAACACAAAGATCACATCTCTTTCATTTTTTCAGCATCCTTGGATTTATGCCTTTTTGATTTAATAATTAAGTGCCGGATGCTTCCAAGGGAGTCCTTTTGTACTCTATCAATACATATTTTGTAAGTCCTTATGCTTTCCTGACTTACAAATTAATTTGATATCTAAGCCCCCGTAGTCTCATCCATCTTCTCATTTGTAAATGTTGCTTCTCCGCAGCTCTTTTCCCTGGAAACTTTCTAAATACAAACTCCTTTCTTGGTTTGCTCTTTCTCTTTTCGTTTTGATAAGTCGAAATTTATTCTGGTTTCTCTTCCCCTTATCTTCTTTCTGCAAACCATGAACCTACAATCTGTGTCTTTTTGTTCCATGCCTTTTCTGTCTCATTTGTTCTGTGCAGTATTGCTTTAGTTCTTGGCTCTGCGCTACAAGAGATGGTGTTTTGAGCTCCTTTCATTCCTCTTCTTCAGAGAAATAGAAGCAATTTAACTTCCCCAGCTCTGATTCATAGGTGCTTTCACCTGCTTGGGGCTTTTGATGTTCTGTTGCTCATTTGATTCACCAAATAACTGAACATTCCCAAATTTACTTCCTGGCCATCTACTTCCTTTGTCAGGCAGTATATTTCCATAATGTCTTTCAACACCTAACAGACACTCAATTCAAAGTGGGACACAGAGGGGGAGCAGGGATAGGGGGCAGCCCCCCTCCCCCAGCACTGTCTTTTTTGATTAGTTGGCAGTCAAAAAAGGCTCCTGGGTGCCAGTTGTCAAAGTCCCTGAGCTAAAAGCAAGAAACAACTGGACAAAGAGATAATTTCTCTTCCAGAAAAAAACTCCAGGCATCAAGCCAGAAAAAAATAAGCGCCACCATGTTTAATAGCTTAACCCCAGGGGGGGAAGAGTGAAAAGGAGTAAGAAAGGTGCATGAATTGCTAGAACCTGGCTGAAAGCCAGGATTCAACCTTTTGTGAGAGGCAAAAAAAAGTCTGAGTTATAAACATCAGCAGCACTTTGAGCTGCATTCCTCATTTAACCCTCAACGTCCCACATCCTCATTATCCAAATAAAATTATCAAGATATGTCCCATCCTAGAAATTCCATTCCCTAGGTTTTAAGTGGTGGGAGATAAAGGACCCAGGGAGCACTGACCTTTAGTAATACAAATAAAAAGAGAACCCAACAAAAACAACAAAGTATAAATAAGAAAAAGTGATTAAAGGCATGACAGTCCAAAAGAAGCGCCATAACAGTGCCAAATTCCGCATTTATGCAAGGTCAGATAAGAAAGCAATTTGGGATTTCTGGATATAATGTGCTCTGTGGGTGCCAACAATGTCATCATTCTTGATTTTGCTGGATATGAAAAATGAGACTGTGTGGAGAGGGCACACATAGCCTCGAAAGCACTGTACCAATTCTCAAACTAATTTTCACAGCTCATTTTTTAAGAAAAGCAATAAAATACTCCTTAAGTTATCCAGTGCATGACATACAATGGTGGAGGCTGTCAGCTAAGCCCAAGCCCTTAACATCAACACCTGTTGCTACCATAGTCACACGATAAACACCCTTAGAAATCTCTGAAGATAAAATCACCGGGAAAATGAAGTGCACGGCAAATTTGTTCTCAGGAGAAATGTGTTGCCATTTTGACAACTATTATGCAAAATGTGAAGCAGCACGAAGTACATCACAATTATTTTTGTTTTCAGCAAATGTTGACTCTAAATTGTGTTAGATATAGTTAGTAATAGCATAGTTCTTTGAACAGAGAGTAACATATTGGCACAAAGGAATGCTTCTATTAATCATCAGATTGAAATGATCATTTCAGAAGTTTGTTTAGAACATTTCATTAGCATCTAATAGAAGAAAAAATGTAAACTCTAAAAGCATTTTTCAGCAATCCAAAATGTTCATCAAATGCTACTTCTGAAGACAGAACTACATGTTGTTGTTGTTGTTTTATGATCTCCATAAATCTTTTTTTTTTTTTTTTTTTTTTTTTTTTTTTTGAGACGGAGTCTCGCTCTGTCACCCAGGCTGGACTGCAGTGGCCGGATCTCAGCTCACTGCAAGCTCCGCCTCCCGGGTTCACGCCATTCTCCGGCCTCAGCCTCCCGAGTAGCTGGGACTACAGGCGCCCGCCACCTCGCCCGGCTAGTTTTTTGTATTTCTTAATAGAGACGGGGTTTCACCGTGTTAGCCAGGATGGTCTCGATCTCCTGACCTCGTGATCCGCCCGTCTCGGCCTCCCAAAGTGCTGGGATTACAGGCTTGAGCCGTATGTATCAAGTTGCTTAAAAGGTCAGGTGACCTCCCAGAACCAGCAGTTCGAGTTCCTAGCAAAGATGACAGTGAAGCCTGCTTCTGTCTCTCAGATATGCCCTTCACCCTCTATCGTAAGATGTGGTTTGGTACAGTTACAGGCTGAAAATATGAGGGGTGGAATATTGCACTATAAAAGGGTTTCTCTTCCACTTTTTGTTAAGGATGTCAATTTTTTAATTAGATTGAAGTATTCTCCATTATATTTTCCCCTGGTGCTCAGCCAGTTATGCCATCAATAAAATGTCCAAAGATTAATTGAGCCATTATTTGTCATTGTTACATTAACTGAGGACAATGAAGGAATATTTATTCCTTCCAGTTGTTCAAATTGGCCAAGTTGGTCAAAGGACATTATCTCGAAGCACTATATTATTTTATAAAATTCTTTGACAGTTCCATGATTCTATCACCAAACTGAAAAGATCCTTAGGACAGAGGCAGTGGTTAACAAAGAGACATATAATAAGTGCTTACTAAATGTCTGTTAATGCTTTCACTTTTTCCCAATGGTTTCATACAACTCTAAGTCTTTTAAATTAAACCTATAAGTGTAGATTTACATGCAATTGTGAAAATAATACAAAGAAGTTTGGTGTACCCTGTACCCAGCTTTCATCAATGGTAAGATCTTTCAACAACTACAATGTAACCAGGAGGTTGAAATTAACACTACTATTCTTACTCAGATTTTCGGTTTTCTTTGAACTCAATTGGGTATTTGTATGTATATCAAGTTCTATACAATTTTATCACAAATGTAGGCTCATAAACTATTCTGGTCAAGACACAGAATAGTTCCATCACCAGAGGGATCACTGTATTGCTCTTTTAAAGCCACACCCACCTAACCCCCACTTTTTCCCACTACCAATCTGTCCTCCATTGCTGTAATTTTATCAAAGAATGTCACATAAATGGAACTATACAATATGTAACATTTTGGGATTGGCTTTATTGGCATAATTCCGTCAAGACTGATCCAATTGGTTGCATGTTTCAATACGTCGTTCCATTTTATTGCTGAGTGATTTTTTTCTAGAGTGAATGCTCAAAAATACTATTGCTGATACTCAATTGTATGGTAATTGAATGTTTAGTTTACAAGAAACTGCCAACGTGTTTACCAGAGTAGAGTGGTTGTACCACTTTTAGTTTCCACCAGCAATGTGTGAGTGATCCAGTTTCTGCACATCCTTTGCCAGCATCTGGTGGTGTCCTTTTTTTATTATTTTAGTCATTCTAATAGGCATGTAATGATATCTCATTGTGGTTATAGTTTTCATTTCCCTGGTGGCTAATGACATTGAGCATCTTTTCAGCTGATTTGCATTTGTACATCCTCTTTGGTGAAATGGTTTTCCTGTTTTCTTGTTCATTTTTCTAATTGGACTATGTTTTTTGTTGTTCAGTTACTGACTTTTGCTATTAATTTCAAGAATTATTTATGTACATGATTCTATTTTAGGTACTCTTTGGAAGTTTTAAGCCACTGGAGAAACTGTGGTTGATTCCAATTTAGAATTGTAGATCTTACATCTTTGAAAGAGCCAACAGAACATCTGGCCAAATCTCATCTCTCACAAGCTTATGTTCACTTAGCAGACAAAGCAACAAACCCAGCAGAAGTACATGGTTTACTCAAGTCAAATACAGTTAGTGGATGAAGAAGGGGTTGGACTCACCACCAATGGAGAAATTAGCTACCCTTTCTTGGCCTCAGAACTTCACCTGCAAAATAAATATGATAATACGAATGCCTTCTACCTCCAAAAGAAGTTAAATCCAACAGGTAAATCACAAGGTTTATGAGGCCATTTATTCCCAATTCCATAGTGACACTTCCCAAGAAACCAATGTTATCTGTTAGTGGTGGCAGAGGTGACCTTCTTTGGTCCTGGCACATAGCTTTATGATCGTCAATATAATTAGATACAATGAATGTTCACGAGTAGCAGAGCGTTGGAGCTTCTGTTCTGCAGTTAATGTTTACACCACCAATTAACACTGACTGTTTTTAGAATACAACAACCAAGCTTGTTAAAGTTCCAAGAAATGAACAGAAATAGAGTGAAAGGTGAAAAAGAGTTGGAGGCGGGACTGATGCCCTTCCTCATTTGGTGTTACTCCATCTTCAGGCACTAAATAATCCCATTATTGGAAACAGAATATGAGAAGGCCTGGGGGAATACATGTTAAATCTCAGACCAGCCAAGAATATCAGACACATACAGAAGAAGAGGACCCATCTACCTTTTTGTTTCCTTTCAATGAGTCACCCATCTCTCACAGTAGGGCAGGTACAACCAGAAGAAACTCATTGTTCCTCAAGTAATGCTGATTGAAGTGATAAGCTATGGGACATTTCAGTTATTTTTTAAAATAACAGAAATATTTCAGATTCATTCTCTAGTTGGTTACACATTGGAGTATTTTACCTGGGGGCCTTGACCACTAAACCAGTACTTTCCCTGCTGCATTAGTTTTTAATTGCTGCATAACAAATCACCATAGATCTAGTAGCTTTAAACAACACACATTTTTATCTCACAATTTCTGTAGGTTGAGAATCCAGGCATGGCTTAACTGGATCCTCTCCTCTGGTCTTCCAAGGCTACAGTAAAGCTGCCAGCCAGGCTACATTCTCATCTGAAACTTTTGATTGTCCTTCCAAGCTTCTGTGGTTGTTGGAAGGGTTCAGTTCCTTGTGGTTGTAGGACTGAGGCCCTTAGCTCCTGGAGGCCAGCTGCAGTTCCCTGCAACGTGGTCCTCCTCTTAGGCAGTTCACACAATGGCTATTTGCTTCTTCAAGGCCAGCAAGGGAAGTGTTCTCCAGCCTGCTTAAGGTGGAGTTTTACATAGTATCACATAATGATGGGAGTGACCTCCCATCACCTTTGCCATATTCTATTGGTTAAAAAGCAGGTCACAGCTTCCATCTGTACTCAAGGGAGGGAATTATACAAAAGCATGACTCACTGGAGGCCACCTTAGGTTGTATCTGCCATACCTACTAATTTTTAATTATGAAGGAAAGGAAAGTTCTTTCCTTTTAAACATTCGTGTAAGGAAATCAAGAGCTCAGAGTGAAAGGAACAACAGTAAGATTACTTTAAAGACAACAGCTGTTCAACTATCTTCCAGCACTTCGGGCTTTGAAAACAGCAATGGGTGGGGAAGAATCAAGAAACAAATACAAATACTCAGGGACTTGCTAATAGCATGCAAGGTATCTCCTGTGGATCAGCATCAACAGTGAAAACAATGACAAATTTTTACTCATTGTTTGCCTGGAGAAAACAGTATGGTTCAGTAACCATTTTGTAGAAAAACAAATGTTTTCCTGCCATTTTGTAGGAAAACAAGATGGTTTTGCACAGGATTAAAGAATAATGTTTGACAGTTATTTTGATAAATACTTAGAAATAGTTCTGGCTAATCCTCTAAGACATTCCCTCCAATCCCAGTTTTTCTACAATATCCTTTTTCTCTCTCAAATCTCAAAACAAAGTATCTTTCTCTTCTCTCCTACTTAATATCAAGATGATAGTAATGCTACTTAATGAAAACTTTTATTGCATGGACAGGAAAGAAAAATGAAAATTATGTCTCAATATGCATAGGAAATTGAGCCAACCACCCTCTCCCATCTTACAGGGGGGAAAAAAAAAAAAAAAAAAAAAAAAAACCCTGATGATGTCATCCAGAAATAATTCTTCCCAAGAAATTTCTCCATGCTTTTTCATATAATTTAAAAAACTTCAGATTTTATTTACCAAAGTTCCAACATCACCATTTTCAGTCACCCATTCTCACAGTTTCAACCATCAGTGTACATGTCCTCCAAGTGAAATGGCCAGACTAAACACTCAATCATTTCCACAATTTGCAAGACCTCACCATATATGTATATGACTGATGGCACAAAAGCAATATATCCAAAGGGAAAGTTACTCTCTTCTTTGTTTAGTTTATTTTTCCTCCTGTGTTCCCTATTATTACTAAAAGTGCCATTATCCTTCCAGTTTCTCATACCCAAAATCTGTTATCTTCACTTTGTACCTCTCTGTAACCCCTCCAAATCCTACCATCTCAACCTCTTTAGTTTTGGAGGCATGTACCCTGGCCTTTCCACCCTCCTTGCTACTGATTCAGCTCCTGCCCACCTTCCTCATCCCCTGTGGCAGAGAATGAGCTCCTTTCTTCTGTCCCTTTTCTGATCAATACCAAACACTACTCCCAACGTGGTCTTTTTGAAACACTTTATATCACGGCATGGACCTGTTGGAAAGCAATCAGCAACTCCCTGAAACATGGAAAATAAAATTCAAACCTCTTGGGTGGGCATTCAAAATTTTCCAGAATATGGTGCCCCTTATACTCCTAGCACTATCTTCCATGATAATGACACTTCCTCACTGTCACTCTGTATTAGTCTGTTCTCACACTGCTATGAAGAAATACCAATGAAAGGGCAATTTATAACAAAAGAAGTTTAACTGACTCACAGTTCCACATGGCTGGGGAGGCCACAGGAAACTTCAATCATGGCAGAAGGCACCTCTTCACAGGGCAGCAGGAGAGAGAATGAGTGCCAGCAGGGGAAATGCCAGGTGTTTATAAAACCATCAGATCTTGTGAGAACTCACTATCACGAGAACAGCATGGCGGAAACTGCCCCCATGATTCAATTACTTCAACCTGGTCCACGCTTGACATTGATTATTACAATTCAATGTGAGATTTGGGTGGGGACACAGAGCTAAACCATATTACATCCCATCACAGCCATTTACTTATCAATCTTCAACCTACCTCATCTAATTTTACCTTTCCATGCCTTAAATGTTGTCACTGCCTGGAATTCCATATGTATCCATGTTGATATCAGAGTTCTCATCTTGTAGCAATTATTTCGATAGCCACGTGCTTCGTGAAGCTTCCCAGATCTCCTCATCTTACCCTGACTTTGGGAGGGAATGTAAAGCAGTGGAGCGCGTCCATGATACTCCTCACTGAAGGAGAAGAGGTTCCTCACTTTCTGTGTGATGTCATCAACAAGTCTTTGACTAAGTAAAGGTTATTTTCTCAGAAACTTTCCTAGGAAACAAATCTTCAAAATTCACCCATTCACTAAACAGTCTTTAGCCTTTCCATTATATTACAGGAACTAATTGTCGGTGTTAAGAGAACAAGTACATGAATTTTGACCACAGGAGGCTCAGGGTCTATAGGAAAAACAGTTAGACAAATGGCAATTATAATTTAGTGTGACAAAGACCTATAATAGATAGTAAATGAATCAAAGATTCAAGTATCCTGATCAGAGATGGGGGAAGGGAGGTGACAGAAGGCTTTACTGAAGAAATGACATTTAAGTTGGGCTCAAAATACTAGATACAGAATATTTTTGAGCACTTATTATATGTCAGGCACTATAACAAGCACTTTACAGTACATGTATTTCTTTTATGTGACACAACTACCATATTAATTTGGTATTATTATTATTATCCCATTTTACAGATTAGAAAAAATAATGAGGCTCACAGAGGTTGGGCAACATATCCCAACCCACACAGTTAATAAGTGGTAGAGTTGGGATGAACGCTGTGTCATTAAATCCACAGTCCAAGCATTGGCCACTGCTTCAGCCAGAGCTCCAGACTAGAACAACTGAGTTGTCATTTTCTCCAGTTCAGCCTCCCCGCAAATTTAGATGTTGAGTTTAGCACTGGATGTTTCCTCACAAAAAAGTACTCTGAAACACAAGCGACAGATGGCCGTATCTACTTCATTAGCAATTTCATTGAGAAAATTTGGAAGGAGGTCACACAAACATCCCTCAACTAATAGCTCAAAATTTATCATTAGATGTTTCTATGCTTCTAGGTCACTTGCCACCCAGCTGCCATCTAGGTGTTCCTCTTCCTCCCTCTTCCCTCCCAAGACTCTTTAGTAAGGCCACTCTTCTCTTCTCTTCTTCCTCCCCTGATATACAGAGCTATTCTCCTCATGCACATGCAAATCCATCAGAGTCATCATCAAACAAAATGACTTCTCATCAACAGCAGCGATCATTATTAAAATAAAGTTTATTAGCAAACTTCAGCATCAAAATTTACTTCAGGATTTAACCTGTCATGCCAAATAGACTTTACAGTATATTTCTTTCCCCAAAATGCTATCGCCAAAAGGAACTCTGGTAAATCAAATTTCCTCTATAGCTGTACTATATTAAAATGATTTTCATATTTTCAAATCTATGAATGTGATTTTCTCTAATGCTTTTATGTATATGCAACTTTTCAGCCAGATCTAGTCAGGAAGATAAACTATACTATTGTTAAAACAGAAAGATTTTAACAGAGATAAGTTGGCTGAATGGGTATTAAAGATCTGAGAAGGCAAAGGGGGAACAAACACAGAGGCCACACAAAGATATTAACTATGGGAAGCAGCTACCCCCATAGGGCTGGCAGAATAAAGGGGAAATGCTAGAGAGATTAGAACTAGAAGCTCAGAGAGGAACTCAGGAGCCAGGATCCTGACCTCGGGGAAGTGGTACTGATACGACTGGTTCTGGAAGTGTGGAAAGAAACTCACAACCAGAACTACCTACCACTGCTCAGTTTAAAGGCCATCCCTGGGGCACTGTGGCAAGGACACAAGGCAAGCAGGAAAGAGTAAGTCCCTTCTCCTGCCTTCCAGTCTTCCTCTATTGCCCATATTAAAAAAAGAAAAATGTGCTTTGCAGAGTCACACCACTACAAAGCCAAGCAGAACCAGTGTCCAAAGGTCACCAAGAGAAGCCCAGATCTGGCATTCATCCGAAGAGTCCAGTAAAGATCCAAAGGACATCGTGTCAGTTCAAGTGAGGCAGGTCTCACTAACACAGGCCTCCATAATAACTGTTTCAGAACTGAGTGGTTGAGTTAAATATTGAAAGTCGGTGCCCTTATACAAAGGCTGGGATGTAACAAAAGCCCACCAAGAGCTTTGCCTGAGCCTTTCCTGGGCCTTAAAGCATGACAAAATAATGAAGGAATTCTTAACAGGACCCATTTAGGATTAAGGAAGTTTTACTGGGGGCCTGAAGAAACTTCCCAGGCCTCCACAGACAAGTTTCTTTGGGGTCCTAAGGAACTTCTGAAACGTTTGTGATCTAGCAAGAGAACAATATAAGGCTAATCACTCCAGCAACTGAACCCATTTAGATTAAGTAAATTTACTGAAGCTCCAGAGGAGGGTCTTCAGGACTCAGACGTCAGTTATAGATGAAAAGAAGTGAATCATTTATGTCTTTAGATGAATGCACACTTAAATGTAGAAATATAGATAACAACATATAGGTTAGAAGGTATGTTGTAAGCTCTGGAAAACTTTGTAATTTTGAGTTGGTCTGGCGATAGTTTCCAGGCCTTCTCCCTGCAGCTGGTTGCAGAAATAAAAGTCTCCTTCTCCCCAATTCATCTGGATCTTGTTATTGGGCCACAAGAAATAGCAGCCTGACCCTCAGTTTGGTCTAGGAACACAAGGACTCCATCACCATCCACCTACCAGGCAGCTTCTTTTGTTTCCCTCCCTTCCTCCCTCTCTTCCTTCTTTCCTTCCTTTTCTTCCACCCTCCTCTTCATCTTTCTCCTCCCCATCTCCTCCAGCTGATACAGTATTTTTTATTTTCCCTTTAAAGTTTAACTGAGCTATATAAGGAACCAACCTTTTTTTTTTCCCAGCTATGGCTTCAGTTCCTATCCTACAACTTTACATTATCATAGGCTGTGCATGTGCAAGATAAGGAGCACAGTATATTCATTCTGTAAGTAAATCAGCCCCCAACAGAAACTCAAACCTACATCCAGAAAGAACTCATATTTCCCTTAATGGAATTGGTAAAATTGAAGTTGGATGAATCACAAAACAGTCTTGATGCACAAACATCTTTGGTGTTTGAATTTGGGAATAGATTTGGCCCCAGAAGTTGGCATCCCGACCACTGTTCTGTGAGCTACATCCATCATAGTGAATAAAGGAAAGATGAGGAGACGACAGTGGTTAACCTGTGGACTAGAATTTCCAGAAAATATATTAATACTACAATCTTAACGAAACCTAGAAAATTAGAAAATGAGGTTTAAATTTTAAAACGTCATCTTATCCTTTCTTCCCTTGCAATAACCTTTCTCTTCCATATCACCTATTTTCTACAGTTTTTCCTTTCTTTCCTACCATACCCTACGTGATTATCCATTGAGACTATTCTTTCCCTTTTCGTGTATCTTTTTCTAATTGAAGTTTAATTAACCAAAGTAAATTGCATAGATCTTAGGTATTCTGTTTGATAACTCGTAAGTATTGTATATACCTATACATCAACTACCTGAAGCAAAAGTATTTACAACATCCCGAAAAGTTATCCTGTGCCCCTTTTCCAGTCAATTCCTGCACCCAGCTTCCATAAACCACTTTCTATTTTCTATCACGACAGATTAATATGTCTAATTTTATATCTCATATAAATGGGAATCATAACAGCATTTATGAGTGGGGTCTGTTTTTGCTTAACAATGTTTCTAAGGTTCATCCATGATATTGTGTGTTTCAGTAATTCATTTCTTTTCATTACTGAGGAGTATTCCATTGTGTAAACAGACCATAGTTTAGTTACCCATTCTCCTGCTGACAGACATGCATGTTGCTTCTGATTTGAGGTTACGAATAAAACTGCTATAAACATTATTGTACAAGTATTTTTGTGAACACATGTATTCATTCTCTTAAATACCTAAGTCTGAAATTGCTGAGTTCATAAACATAGTTTTTCACAGTGACTATACCATTTTACATACCAGTTACTCTTCATCTTCACCACTTGGTCTTTTTTTATTGTAACCCTTTAACATGTGTGCAACGGTTTCTTATTGTTATTTTAATTTGCATTCCCTGGTAACTATATGTCTTACCTTTTTCCGTGTTTATGGGCCATTCATATATTTCTTTTGTGAAGTGTCTGCTCAAGCATTTTTCCCATTTTTAATTGGAATGTTCATCTCTTTGAGCACTTTTAATAGTTTATTCTAGATTCTGGATACAAGTCCTTCATCAGATACGTGCTCCAAAATTTTCTTAGTCTGTGGCTTTTCTATTTATATTCATAATAGCACCTTTTTAATGAAAGTTTCATCTTTTTCTATTTTCCAAATTTATACTCTCCCTTTCCATTCTCTCCTGCTCCTCTCTCTCCCTCAGAGCTTTGGACTTGCCCCTGGTAGGCAGTGCCTGTTCACCCCACTCCACGGCAGGATTGGGACAATAGCCCATGGCAGGGCTGGGCCCACAGCTGCTGAGAGGATCTCTGTGTTTAAAGCCTTTAAGAACAAGTGACTGCAGTTCACATGATGCAGACTAGGGGTTGGCAGAGAAGAACCTGAAAGTGGCTTCCCCTAGAGTCTGGGGGTGTTTAATACAATGCATCAAATTTTAAAATATACTTAGTGCTTTTGTTTCCAATCCAAGCAATTTCTCCCTACCCCAAAGTTGCAAAGATATTCTCCTATACTTTCTTCTAGAAGTTTTATGATAAGGATTGTGTTTAGGTCTATCATGATTTTTACGTATGGAATAAAATAGAAGGCAATTTTTCTTTTCTGTGCAGATGTTCAGTTGTTTCAGCAACATTTATTGAAGTGATTTTTCTTTCACCATTGAATGCGGCACTTTGATAAAGAATCAATTGACTTCATATAAAGAATCAATTGACTGCATATGTGTAGGCCTAGGTCTGAAGTTTCTATTCTATTCCATTGGTAAACTAACTACCCTGAGCCCAGCTCTGCATTGACTTGATTACTGTATAGTAGGTTGTGACATCAAATGGTGTAAGCCCTTCAATTTTGTTCTTTATTCAAAATTGTGTTGGTATTCTATGTTCTTTGTATATTTTGTATAAATGTTAAAGTCACATTTTATTAGACTCAAAAAAACACTGTTAGAATTCTGAAAGGGATTGCATTGAATCTATACATTACCTTAGGGAGAATGGGTATTTGAATAATATTGAGTCAACTCAACTTATGAATATGGAATAGTTTTCCTTTTATTTTGTACTTATTTTTCTCAGCAGTGTTTGTTTGTTTTGTTTTGTTTTTGAGACAGAGTCTCGCTCTGTCACCCAGGCTGGAGTGAAGTGGCACAATCTCAGCTCACTGCAACCTCCACCTCCCAGGTTTAAGCAATTCTCCCGCCTCAGTCTCATACAAGTAGCTGGGGTTAGAGACACATGCCACCAAGCCTGGCTAACTTTTGTATTTTTAGTAGAGACGGGGTTTCACCATGTTACCCAGGCTGGTCTTGAACTCCTGACCTCAGGTGATCCCCATATCTCGGCCTCCCAAAGTGCTGGGATTACAGCTGTGAGCCACTGCACCCAGCCTACTCAAGCAGTGTTTTTTAAGTACCATGTGAAGGCCTTAAACATCTGTCATAAATATATTCCTAGCTATTTCATATCTTTGGATACTATTATGAATTGTATTATTGTCATTTTCAAATTGTTGATTTTTTTCATATTAACCTTGTATTTTATGATTCTAACATTCACTTATTAGTTTTAATAGGATTTTTGTTCATTCCTAGTGTTTACTATGTACACATGCTTCCCATGAATAAAAAAAGTTTAGCACGTTCACTATGCTAAATTCACTTATTAGTTCAGCAGTTTTAGAGGATTTAATCCCCTAGTGTTTTCTATGTATGCAGTTATGTCCCTACTTTATCTTTTCCAATCATTACACCTTTTGCTTTAATTTTTCTTGCCTCCAATATAATGTTAAATAGGGAAAGCTGACATTCTTGTCTTGTGCTTAGACGCAAGGATGAATTTAGTGTTCTGTCAATTAAGTGTGATGTTAGGTTTTAGTGCTTTTGTTTTGTTTGGAGGATGCCCTTTATCAGATTGCAGAACATTTTTTTCAATTCCTAGTGTGCTCAGAAGTATTGAATTTTGTCAAATGCTTTTGCAGCATCTGTTGAGATAACTATTATTTTTCTCATTTATTCTTTTAATGTGGTATTTACATTGATTTCTTTTTTAACATAAAATCAGCCTCGCTTTCTTGGAATCAACCCACTGGATGATTATTTACTGTCTTTTAAAAACATTGTTAGATTTAATTTGCTAATATTTTGATAAAGATGTTTGTGTAGATTCATGCAAGATATTGTTTTCTTATTTTTGGTGTATTATTTTTGACAGATTTTATTATCTGCATTATGCTTGTTTTACAAAATGAGTTGGGAAGTGTTTTCTTCTACTTATTTTCTCAGTAGTATGTTTCTTCATTAACAGTTTGATAGAATTCACTAATAATGATATCTCAGCCCGGAGTTTTCTTTGTAGAATGGTTGTCAATTACACATTTAATTTCTTAAATGATACAGAAATTTTGAAGATTTTTCTATTTATTCTTTTAACAGTTTTTGGTAATTCATGTTTTTTAAGAATTTGTCCTTTTTAATCTACATTGTCAAATTTATTGGTATAAAGTTGCACAAAATGTTCTGTTTTTTAACATTAGTAAAATCTATAGTAATATCTCTTTCAGTTTTAATATTGATAATTTATATTTTTTCCTATTCTTTATTTTTTCCAGAGGTTTGTTAATTTTACTAATCTTTAATATTCAACTTTGACTATGTAGGTTTTTTCTATTGTTTGTCTATTTTCTATTTCATTGATTTCTGCTTTTTTTTTGTTTCATTTGAATTTAGCTTGGGTTTAGTTTATCCATTGTTTTTAATTTTTTAAGGTAGAAGCTTAGACCATTGAACTGATGCTTTAGTCTTATGGAGTTTCCCAAATAAATATTTAATTGCCATAACTTGCCCTTTAAGCACTTCTTTCATGGCATCTTACAAATTAGTTCTGGATATTACAGCCTGTTTAATTTATATACTCTAATTTCAAATAATAATGTTTAAATAATAATTTAATTATATAGTCTTCCTGCAAATAAATTATATATTATATAACTTTATATAAAATGTAAACTTACAACAGTAAAATTCCATTTATCTTCTGTCACTCTTTGTGCTATCTTGTTTTATGTTTTACTTCTATATGTTATAAACCCCACAATACCTTACTTTTCCTAAATAATAGTTTTCAAAATAAACTTATTTGTGTATGTATATAAAAGGGAGTAATTAAAACATAGTTCCATTATATTACCCAGGTATTTACTTTTTCTGATGCTTTTCATTCCTTCCTGCAGATCTGGGATTCCAACTTGTCTATATGAAATCATTTCCCATCAGTCTGAAGTACTTCTTTCGCACTTCTTATAATGCATGTGTGATGGAGATGAATTCTTTCAGCTTTTGCCTGTCTATGAATACTTTAAGTTTCATATTTGAATATTACTTCACTGAATATAATATTTTAGGCTGACAGAGGATGTTTTTTCAGTATGTAAAAGGTACAATTTATTTTTCTTTTGATGTGTATTATTTCTGGTGAGAAATCACTAGTAATTGTCCCTCTGTCTGCAAAATATTTTCTCCCTCATAGCTGCTTTTAAAATCTGCATTTTATCTTTGGTTTCTAGCAGTTGGTCTATGATGTACCTAGGTGTTGCCTTCTTTATACTCATTCTGCAGATTTCCTGAAATTCTGAAGTACCTCACAGTATTGTTTGCACCTCTCCCTGTCCCCGGTTTTGAGGACCTACTCACAGCACTCAGTGAAGACCAATGAGAAAGAGTGGGGTTGGAGGGGGTGGTAGTTCAGTCTCATCTGAATCTGGGGCTTTTCTGGATTCTAATCTGTCACACCAGCCCACACACAGCTGTTAAAATTTTGTTAAAATTAGTCTGTTTATTCTTATCTTCTCTATGGCAGATCCCTCCTCCTCCTCCTCTCTCTGTCTCAGTCAGGATTAAGAGCCACTGTAAATCAATTCTTTCTTATGAAGGGTTTGCCACTTTCTGAAGTCCAGTTTATTTAGGTTTCTTTGTGCCCTTGGCTTTTTAATATTTTTTAATTATAATTATGTAACTTACTCAGATTGTTTTGGTTTTTTAGGGTGAAAGCAAAAGTCTATTGCAAGTTTGTTCACCAGAACAGAAATAAGTCCGTCATGAGATTTCTTAAACTATATCCCTTCCGCATATCCCCAGATGCCTTGAAAGAAGCAGGGAAAGAAAGAAAATTCTGAGATTATCAGTATTTTATCGAAACTGTTAATATATGAAAGATACTATTTAAGTTATTGCATCCAAGTATATCAAACTGAAAATATTTCTCACTACAAAAGGCGGCAGATCTGTTAATTAAAAAATAAACTATTCCTCTGAACATTTGAGTGAAATGTGAACAAATTTGTGTCTCCACTATACTACCAATTTATATATTTAAAAATATTATAATTTCTAATACTGATTCTGAATTTTCAGCAAGTAGCCATATAATACAGATGTTGAGAGAGAATGGGCTCTGTAGCTAGACCCCATGTCTAAAAATCCTGGCTCCTTCAGTTTTTAATTTGGTGATCTTTAATAATTTGCTTAACTATTGTTATATTTTCTCATCTTTAAAATAGAGGTAATATTTATTACTCAAGTTTGTAATAATATTTATTTCTCAAGTTTGTAATAATATTTATTACTCAAGTAAGGTGCTCAGAAAAGTCCCTGGTATGCATTAAGGATTCAATAAGGGCTACTGTGAAGTTAAGGATGATTTATCAGGAGCCTTATCAGAGTTATCACAATCATCCCCTATCACCATCTTCAGGCAAATAGGCAAATTGAATGGACGGTGCAGACCAAAAAGATGACATGAAGCTCCTGTTAAAGGAGACCTCCAATAAGCCTTAATTAACATCAATAAGCTTATAATTAACATCAAATTCTGCAAGATAAGTTAGTTTCATTGGTTAACTAATGTGGCAGTACGTAAATACTTTTGACTATCTCCATCCATGTATAGGAGAGATCTAACAAGAAAAGCAAGAATTCCAGATGCTGTCCTATCTGCATCTGCCCATCTTTCATTACAGATGTTCCTCAACTTACAATGAGGTTATGCCCCAGTAATCCCATTCTAAGTTGAAAATTTTGTAATTTTGAAATATATGAAAATCATCCAACCTCCTGAACACTACAGCTTAGCCTAACCTACCTTAAAAGTGCTCAGAATACTTAACGTTAGCCTAGAGTTGGGCCAAATCATCTGACACAAAGCCTATCTTATAATAAAGTGTCGAATATCTTATGTAATTTCTTGAATACCCTACTGAAAATGAAAAACAGAATGGTTCTATGAGTACGGTTGTAAAGTAAAAAAACCATAAACTGAGCCATTTTAAGTCAGGAACTGTCTGTGTTTCTGAGAGTTTAACTGAGGAGCAGGACTGAAAACATTTCACATCTGTGATTGAAATCTAGAGACTTTGCACTCTAAAAGTTTAGGTGCTGGAATTTAGATGGTCCCGAAAAGCACTGTTATCTTCTGTAACTCAGAGCAGTGACAACAACAGCACAGCCAATAGAATTATATCCACTATCTGGCATTTATTATTTAGTTTTATCTCCTAAGGAGGGATAAAAGCCACAGGGTAAAAAAGAGGAAATACCTCTCTCACTATATTTTCTCTCCGAAGCTACTGCTGGGGATATGTTTGTAACAAAACACAAGCATTTTCTAAAACGATGTGTCCCCCTAGGTGACTAAAAGATAGTGTCACCTTACAATTTAAAGGGATCAATCTAAACAAGAATAATGTTTTTGAATATTAGTGTTCCCCTGGGCATGGTGGTGCATGCATGTAATCCCAACTACTTTGGAGGCTGAGGCAGGAGCATCGCTTGAGCCCTTCAGGAGTTCAAGACCAGGCTGGGCAACAAACATAGTGAGACCTACATCTTAAATAAAAATAAAAGTAATTTTTAAAATATTCCACTTTTTCATTTTCAGTCTTAAAAACAATTTAAGACAAGGTTTGCAGATTGTGGCTTTTTGCATAAATGAAGAACCATTCTTAGCAACCTGCTGTTTCTCCCTACTAGAACATAAGTTTTATCAGAATGGGGAGCTTTGTTTTGATCACTGATATATCCCCAATGTCTAAAGCACTGTCTGATACATAGAAGGCACCTAAATATTTGGTGAATGAATGAATGAATTCACTTCTGTTACAGTGTAGATGACTTTGGACTATTCTTCTCTTCTCCCTGCTTCTTTTCTTCAAAGGAAAATTCCAGAATGGCTGGGCAGAGGGGAGGAGAAGAGATGCCATAGTTAGAGTTGGGAGGATCATCCTATTTCATTTTTCCTAAAGTATTTTTTCCTGTAACTGCCAAGGGTCTCTGAGTCACTTTTGGACTTGATAAAAAGGGATGATTCTTAGCAAGAAGTTTGAGCAAGGCCTATGCATACAGTTGGCTATGAGTCAGGTTTTTCCACATTAAATCCTAGCCCTACGTCCTCCAATGAAAGCAACATGACCAGTAGAGTGAAATATTTTAATGCAGGCAATATGTCCCCTTCTGTGTAGAAAATACTCCAGAAAAATGAGAAAGCACTGGATAAACTCTACATGATAATGCTAGAATCCAACTGTGAATTTTAAGGCAACTACAGTATGGTTCAGTTTTCCCATCTATAGAATAAAAACAAGACAACCCAACCCCACCCCTCACAGGGATCATTTCTATATTCACCAAAAGTGAGTCTTCATGTAAGAGAATATTATGGTTCTAGGACCAAAGCATACACGCTCCTGATATCTGTCCTAAATCTCAGAACCACTTTGGCCTATCCCATTATCTCCTCTACTACAACTGATTACTACTGCCAAGTTTTAGCATTCTCAACATGCAATGGTTCTTTTTTCTTTTTTTTTTTTTTAAGACAGGTTCTTGCTGTGTCACCCAGGCTGGAGTGCAGTGGCATGATCATAGCTCACTGCAACCTTAACTCTTCAGCTCAAGATCCTTCCACTCAGCTTCCCAAATAGCTGGGACCACAGGCATGCCATCATGCCCAGAATTTTTTTTTTTGGTAGAGACAGAGTCTTGCTCTGTTGCTCAGGTAGTCTTAAGCTTCTAGCCACAAGCAATCCTCCCACCTTGGCTTCTCAAAGTGCTGGGATTACAAGTGTGAACCATTACACCTGGCCTCTCAGAGACTCTGAAATTGCTGTTCCAGCTCGTGTTTCCTTTCAAATCTTTACCACAGCTACCAAAATTACCTTTCTAAGACAAGTCATCATGTCACAGTCTTGCTAAAAGACCCTCATTAAGACTCCACAATGATTTCCCTCTTTCCTTACATAATTCAAAACAAAAGCATTATAAAAGAAAAACTTCCAAAATTTTTACTTATCATACTATGGAGAATGTTTCATGCCCATTCCTGATGCATCTCTCTTATAAAGAGAGCTCAATTAGCATAACTCCATTTACTTACTTCACCTCAGGGAGTGAAGCCATTAGTGTGACTGGTTAATTTCAGAAAAGCAGGACATGCTTGACTCAGCTCCATCCCATAATTCCCTCCTCTAGGGAAGACAAGCGCTTGACACATCCTCCAAGCTTTAATTTGCAGGGACTTGCCCAAAGGGAAGAGGTCTGCCTCACACCACACCCCTGGAACTGGGTTGCTGTGTCAGCCCAATTCCAGAATTCAGGAAGGAGGTCCACTCAATTTTCATACTAAGGTACATTCCTCTAAACTAGTCTTTCTCTCTCTCTCTTTTTTTTTTTTCAATAAAGGTGATATTTTGGACTTAATCTTTACATTTGGTTTTATTTCTCAAATTCCTTAAAATTGTTTGAAAAGAAAAGTGCTATGTATTGGTGTAATGACAGTTATTATATAACTTTGTATACGTAAGGCACTCAGAGAAGCTCCTGGCACACATCAAGACATTAACAAATGATATGAGGATAATGAAGATTTATTGGGAGCTTTATCTGAGTGACTATCATCATCCATTATCAGCTTCAGGCAGACAGCCCGTTGGAAGAATGGAGAGTACTCTCAGTTGAGTTTCTATTCACAGGTCAGACAACTGGCAACCGGCAGACAACTGGAAAAGATGGACACATCCTGAGGTGGGAGCTCCTCCTTCTTGCTGCACTGTTGAACTGCTCCTATAGTCTTCGGCAAGACTAAGTACTGGGTCCTGAGATCATACTAACACCTGGGACAGTTGCTTTAGGGACAAGGGACAAGCTTCTTAATTTCATGGGTATAATCAGTGCTGGGCTAACCATATGTGTCCCATGAACTCTTTGAACTCTTAAAAGGTCAGGCTCCTGGGACATTTAGCATTCATTGAACCAATACAACTACTGAGGTCCTGAAGGAACCAGACCAACGCCAAAGCAGGCACATCATTAGGATGGAGATACAGAAGAAATTGTATCTCCCCAGATATTCAGGAACTTCTGTGGTAGGCTAGGAAGAATCAGACCTTTATAAGAATGATTTTTCAAAAATAGATTTTAGACTTTTAACTCACAAAGGCATAAGAATTTGATGTGGGACTTTAACGTTCAGATTTAGGAAAATTCTATGTTGCTGGCATTTTATTATTGGAGGATCTTTATAAACTTTATTATAGAAATAGCTTAATATTGGCATTCAGTCTCATTGCAGACCTTTGTAAGCCATGTTGGAATTGAGACTTCTGCCTCAACTCCAAAAACACCAAATCAGAGAGAATTTTGAGGTAAAAGCCAAAAGCCAAGGAAGCCAAAAATCAGTCCCACCTATATAGAAATAATGATTTTGTGGGCTTTTTAACTGCTTGAAGGTTAAGATGGTGGTATTTCAATTCACCGGTATAAAGAGAGCTGACACTTGGGGAAACATCAAATACCCTAGAAATGTTATAAATCATCAACGTGGCTGGCCAATTATGTTAAGTGAAATAACTCAGAAACAGAAATTCAAATACCACATGTTCTCACTTATAAGACGGAGCTAAACAATGTGTACAGTGGACCCACAGAGTGGAATAATAGACACGGGGGGCTAGGAAGAGTGGGAAGGCAGTAGGGAAATGAGGAATAAGAAATTACTTAATGGTACAACGTACATTATTTGGGTGATGGTTACTCTAAAAGCCCAGACTTCACTACTACACAGTATATCCATGTAACAAAATAGCATTTAGGTCCCTTAAATCTATTTCAAATATAGATGGATAGATGACTGATTGATTGATAGACAGATAAACAGAAAACCATGGATGGCCAATTTCACTGAGAATAAGGAAGAGGAAAATATAGAAAGCAAAATGAGAAGAAACATAAGTTCCTAAAGAGAGAGGTAAGAGAATGACAGGAAAATGCCTAATCAAGCAATATTGTTGTTTTTCTGTTAACTTTTGGTTGATAATTTTAGAAAAGTAAAAGATTGAGAGAAAAAAAAAAAGAGCAGGTCATTCTATGAGTGATAAGCAATCAACCAACAGATGGTGCCAGCATCTGTTTATGTTGTAAATAGCCTGATGCTTTATGTACCTGTAGAAATGTCCCCATAAAACCTCTTCTTGACAATATAAGTTATGGAGGATCTGACATGACAGATACAAGAACTTCTATTGTTAAACTCATATATTTCCTAAGTTGGAAAACCTTGTAGGACAGAGAAAGGCTTTGAGTCTTACGTTAGTTAAGAAGAAATTCGATTTACTTCTTCTCTCTGGGATTTCATGGATTTGTACAGGTTTGGATAATTTCCTAGCACCTGTCATGTAACTTATATTGGGTGTACAATTAATGAATAGAGAGAGGTTAGTCTGAAAATGCCACAGTCCCCAGGCAGGGAGCTTTCTGAATTCCTGATGGAAGATGGCTAGAATTTTTAAATCTAAAAGTTACCATAGATTCAGATTCAAACAGTACAGAATTGCTCTTCAGCTATGGCAGAAGAGGCTCCGTCCCTAGGGCTCATAAATTAGAAATTTCCACAATTTGTAGTGTCTTTCTTAATTGCGCTTACACGATCTTTTTGTGAGACGGAGTCTCATTTTTTCCCCCAGGCTGGGGTAGAGTGGCACGATCTCAGCTCACTGCAACCTCCGCCTCCAGGGTTCAAGCAATTCTCCTGCCTCAGCCTCCCAAGTAGCTGGGATTACAGGTGCCCACCACCATGCCGGGCCAATTTATTTATTGTATTTTAGTAGAGACGGGGTTTCATCATGTTGGCCAGGCTGGTTTCGAACTCCTGACCTCAAGTGATCCGCCCACCTCAGCCTCCCAAAGTGCTGGGATTACAGGCATGAGCCATGTTGCCTGGCCTCTTAAAATTTTCGAAGTTAATCCCTGGTGTCTGGAGTAGGTAGGCAGAGACACAGGGCAGGGCACTCCAGGCCCCAAATTATTTCCTCCCAGCTCAGGGCACTCTCTAATCTTCTACCCTTCATGGGAGGATGACCACAGACCCTGAAAAGCCCCTGGACTTGTGCCTTTGGGGTCATCCTGGGGTATCTTGGCCAATCCCATTTGAAGGGAAGAGGGACTGAGAAACAGATCTCTGGCTGACTGGCCAGGTATTTCTTTTGTAGGATTGAGATTGAGCCCCTAGAATAGTGCTTGACACATTGATTTGGGGTGACTCAAATCACTTTTAGACAGGCCCCCCACACCCTAGGAATAACAATAGCTTCAGAAGGTTTGGAAAATAATCTTTTTCCCTGACTTCAAATAATGCATATATAAAGCACTGCCCATAGATTAAGGAGAGAGGTATGTGGAATTATTGCAAAGAGAGAAGAAAAAGAGATTTGAGGATGAGAGAGAGATTGACTGACGTCTGGTTGATGTAAAATGACAGTGATATGGGCATCATAATGCCCATTATACAGACAACAAAACTGAGGCTTAAAGAACTTAGGTTACTTGCCCTTGTTAACACACCTATCAACCCCTCTCACTGTTACTAAGAAATGACTGGACCAGTATTACACTGAAGAAGCAAATTCTGAATCAGAAACAGAAACATAATGTTGCAAAGAGGTACTAAAATGACCAACAGACATGTCCTATGTCCAGGAACATGACAGACACACCATCAATCACCATGAGCACTCAAAGACCTACAAATACATGGCTCGGACACACATCCCAGCAAAGGTCACTCTTACAGCTGTATTTGGCAGGGTGTCTATGCGTCAACTCTTTCCTGCTCATATACTAAGAACTTGTCCTTGGACCAGGGTGACCTGATTACTATAAAGCTTTTGCATGATGGACCATCAACCAACTGGCCACCCCAGCTTCCCCCTAAATATGTGTCCCCCCAATATGTTTTAACTGATATTATTCTGGATCATTAATGAAATGTATAGTTTATGTCATTTTACATTGTACAACCCATATTAATTGTACATATGAATTCAAGAAATGACAAGGAATAAGCAAGGGGAGGAAGAGAAGTGTTTGAGGACAAAACCTCAGAGAAATTCGCTAAATAATTATACAAATGGTTTAAACATGGCCTGAGGGGAAAGGGAGCCCTGAGGCTAGAGATAATGTTCCAGGAATCATATAGGGGTCTAATAAAGGTTATGAAATCAGGTTACAAGGAGCTGGAAACTTCTGAGAGGTAATAGTCTTTAAACTATTGCCTAGTCTCCTTAAAAAAAGTGACTCTTGAGACATTCATCACCAAAGTGGGAAAGATGATGTGGGTAGCAATGACTTAGGTTAGGTGACTCCATGGCTCTCTCTTTTCACTCATTTTAAATTCTACAGAAACTAGCCACCCTAAACAAACTACAGAATTCATAAAGCATCTTTCAGACCGCTCTCAGAGCTATTTTCTGCAGCCTGGCATCCTTTTGCCTTTTTATTCCTTTTCAAGCACAAACCTAAAAAAAAAAAAATCGATGACTCATGAATATGTTGCTAAGCAGTTCCCTGCCCCATGTGGTAAGTGTCTCTTGAAGTTACTATGCTGAGTAATTACACTTAATGTAGGTAGGAGAAGAACTAAGACCATTTGTGTTGTAATGATTTAATTATGGGATTTATTTTCCTTTCTCCTACCTAGACATAATATGTATGATTGCTCATAATTTTTCAGATCAGAAGGATCTAAATCTCCTATTCTAGGTTGAACATGGAAGAGAACACTTCTTGATCCATCTACAATCAAAGCAAATTATTTCAGGCAGTATGCTTTTTGAAGAATTAATACTAATTAACAATAATTTTTTAAAGTTTGAAAATGCCACAGAAATATTTAGGGAACACACACATAGAGATACAACCAGTATCTTGCTTATTTACCCCTACGATTCACTATCTTTGTGTGGTTTAATACTGGTGTTAATTTCCAAAGCTTAAAAAAAAAAAAAAAAGAAAGCATTCGATATTCTGTCTTCCCTTAACAGAAATCCCACTGGAATTGAACATAGCTTGTAACTTGGGATATACATATTTTAGGGTCATAAAATAACATCCCATCACTTTAATATAGCAGAAGACAGTCTAGCTACATACTTGAAACTAGTACAGATACAAAACAGGTTTTTTTCTTTTATGTTTATCACAAACAATTCTCCTGATATTTATGGAATCCCATAGTATTTGAAGCTAATGTACTCCTCATTATATATAACCCAACATCACTCTTTGGTGGACAAAAGAGTAACCAGCACTTCAAAGTTTTATGTTGTCATTCTTTTATTTTTGACTGGAACATGCAACTTAGAAACGAGAGTTTTATTGCTGTGTTCAGTAGAGGAGATTTGTAAGGAGCCATCAGTTACCTAACAGGAAAGAGGAAGAGATGCAGAATGGGAACATTTTGCAAGGTTGGCCTCACTCACACTCCAGTTCTCTGCCAAATCTACAGTAAATTATCCACTTATCATTAATGTAATGTTGAGCTGGATCAGTTTAGGGGATGCACTGAATTTGCCTCAATGACAAATGCAGGGTAAAATCTGAGGCTGCTCATAGCTTCCCTGCTTTACTTGGATTCTGGTCTAAGGTGTTGTAAAACAAAATGGTAGAGATATTAACAGGGAATTATGAGAGTGTGCAGAAGGGGCACCTAATTTCGGTAAGTGATAGGTGTTACTAATACATGCAGAAACACACTGGCCAAGGTGTACCTCGAATTGGGCTTTGGAAGTTTGAGAAAGAAAAGTTTTTTTGTTTTTCTTTTTTAGTCTAAGGTTCATCATTGAGTCAATGGAAAAACGGGAGCAGGACAGATGGTGAGTGTGACAAGCAGACAGTTTACTCAGGGTGTCACTTACTTTTAGTGAGAAGCCCTGAGCATGGAAGTGGGGGGGAAGACCTCACTCTCCCCGTGCACAGGTGCTGAAGGAGTGGCAGGAGTGTGTACCCTGGAGTTGAGGAGACTCGCTGCCTTTCTAAAGGGATAGTAGATTCATTTACTATGGCTAACACTACAGACCGGGTGGCTTACAAAACAGAAATTTATTTCTCACAGCCTGGAATTGAGAGTCTGAGACCAAGGTGCTAACAGGGTTGCTTTCTTCTGAGGCCTCTCTTCTTGACTTGCAGATGGGGCCCTCTTCCTGTGCCTTCACATCATCTTCCCTCTGCTCCTGTGTCCTAACCTCCTCTTCGTATAAGGACACCAGTCATATTGGATTTGGGTCCATCCTAACGATCTCATTTTAACTGAATTGCCTCTTTAAAGATACTATCTCCAAATACAATCACATTCTGAAGTCATGGGGGTGAGGATTTCAACATGTGAATCTTTACAGGACACAACTTAGTCCATAACAAACATCCAACTTCTGTCTGAATGTTAAGAGTCTTTGTCCTGAGATTGAACTAGGAGTCTCCTTTAAATGTATATAAATGAACAAGAACAATAAATAATAAGTTCTTAGGTAGGTTGACTGGTGTGGACCAATTACAGAGAAAATGGAAAGATACACATGCATCTTCAGGAGACGATGAGTAAACCTTGAACAAAGGGCTCAAAGACAAGAAAGACAACTCAGACAGAGACAGGCAAAGAACAGACTTGTGGAGGGCCTTAAATACAAGCCTAAGAAATGTGGGACTAATTAAAGAAAGGTATTGATATGGACAGGAGGCAGGGAAATACTGGGTAGAAGACGGCAGTTCCCTAGCAAAGGCCCCATCCTCAAGCCTGGAAACCCATGGACCTAAACGGGAGCAGACGTTACTATTTTTGCACCCAAATGTTCCCTTTTGGCCTGCGACGCTTCCCTATTCTGTACCCATATAGACCCCAAACCCCAGGCTCCACAACCAGAATAGAAGAGAAGAGGAACAGAAGAGCAGAGGAGTGGCAGAGTGGTGCAGCAGAGGAGGGAAGAAAAGGAGCATCTGAACATTAAGAGTTCATCTGGGGACAGTTGGAGAGGGGATGGGTCGTGGGATGACCGAACTCCAGGGGAAGATCATCTTCCCACTCCATCCTCTTTCCAGCTCCTCATCCCTCCTGCTGAGAGCCACCTCCATCGCCCAACAAAATCCCCTGCGTTTACTATCCTTCAAATTTGTCTGTGTGACCTGATTCTTCCTGGACACCAGATAAGAACCTGGGTACCAAAAGGGTACTAAACTGGTTAACACTTAAGCTGTCTGTGATAGCAGAGCTAAAAGAGCACTACGGCACATCCACTGGGGAGACACAGGCACCCACCCCTAGATGCTACCATGGGCTGGAGCCCAAAAGCACTTGCCCCGGCTCCTGCACCTGCCCATCTGTGTGATTCCCCTCATGTAAGGGGTTTGGGCACTCAGCAGACAGATAGACAAGCCACACCCCTGTTGCACATCCTGCGAAGGGGGTCAGGGAACTCTCCTGTTTCAGTAGGAGTGTTTTTTTAAATAAAGGAATACCAAAAACAAAACAATTCTTCTTGAAGCTTAAATTGACAGCTTTATGTAGGGTAGATTGGTAGGAGAAAGAAATGATTTCACAAAAAAAGGGAAACCAGGGGATGAGAGCTTTGGATAAAATGGCAACCATGGAAATAGGGAGTGGGGATGGTGGAGGGAAAACTCAAGTAAAAACAAGAGCGAAAAAAGGTCAACTATAACAAGAAACTGGAACTGAAGAACGGCTGAGAAGGAGGAATAAAAGACAGTGACAAAATTTAAGCCCGACTTATTCATCACCAGTCTTGATAGCAAACAGTGTTTCTATTTTTCCATTTTAAATACCTAATTAAATTGTCACTTAAAAATATGGAGCAACAATTTCTCTGTTGTTGAATGTTTACTAATTGATTTGCTTTTGCAAAGCTGTGACTGTTATTTAGAGAGGATACCTCTTTTCCCCTCAGAATGGTCTTTCATTCAGTGAAATGTTAAATTATTCGCAAAAACTTACTAATTAAATTGGCTGTAGCTGCCACGATTAAAATGTGATGGCAAACATAAATTGGCCCAAAAGTGACTGCTAATGTCTCACTCATAGAGGACACGCAAATTAATTTTATTGTTTTCAATTTCAGAGTGTCTTCCACTCCCTCTGTTATCCATCTGTCAGTCACTTCCTGCATAGCCTCCCGTACTAGGTCCATGTATGCTGCCACTATAACTCACTTTGTTGGTTCCTGAATTAGTAGTGGTTGTGGCAAGAAGTAAACCAACAGATTTGCACTAATTAGTAGGAGTTTAGAGGCTGTGTCACTGCCGTAAGTTTAGTCTCATGTGCCGAAGGTAAACTTGCAAATCATAGTTTGCTTTGCTACTCATCTCCTCCTTCACCCGCTCCTCTGCCATTCTCCTCTGCACATGGGTGCACGCACACACTCTTGTCAAACTGGCCTGATAACTGCCTGTGAGCATCAGCCTCAGCTTCCCCAGTCAGAACTTTGGTTTATGTCTGATATTTTAACTCTTCCCTAACCTCAGCCCATCTGTTAGGGCTTTTATGCCCTGAACTGTCTCTGATCATTCCCTTCCTTTAAGAGCTAGATCCTTCACTAAATAATCCTGGAGAGTAATTAAGGTCTTCCCATAATCTAACTAGACCACACCAGCCACCTGAATTTCAAGTATTTCCTACCACCTGATGGGGCTTCCAGGCTCCATCTACCAAATTAGACATTCTTAGATGTCAAAACCAAAATGATTTGACCATACTCTTCTGTTACTCCCTTAGGAAGTAGCTTATGTCCCATGTAGACCAACTTACTTCCTCTTCCTTGTGAGTCTTTGTGTCTGAGGTCTCAGTAGGCCTCAACACGGAGCCCATATGAATTATGACACTAATTCATCATGGAACTCAAACACAGTTGGTTTCTCCAGCAGAGAGAGAAACTTCACTACCCACATATCCATTACTCTAGCTTATTCTAAAAGTAGCCACAAAGACATTAGGGATAGTCAGATAATCAGTATTTTTTTAACTAAGAAAATTAAAACCATTAGTAACAATCCTGGGAATAATTAGCAATTCTAAAATCCCTGAGTAATCCATAAATTCAGTATCTTCAAAATGTAATAAACAACACAGCAGACTTTAGCTAATGAAAGACGAAACATGCAGCAAACCGCCATGGCCGGTGTATGCCTATGTAACAAACCTGCACGTTCTGCACATGTATCCCAGAACTTAAAGTATAATAATAAAAAAAGAAAAATGCTTATGAAATAATATAAAGAAAATATTTTTCATAGCTGTACAATGTGTGTTTTAATCTAAGTGTTATTACAAAAGCATCAAAAAGTCAAAATTGAAAAGTTTATCAAGTAAAAAAAGTTACAGTAAGCTAAGGGTAATTTATGATTGAAAAGGGAACATTAAAAATAAATTTAGTGTAGCCTAAGTGTACAGTGTTTATAAAGTATACAGTAGTGTGCAGTAATGTTCTAGGCCTTCACATTCACTCACCACCTATTCACTGACCCAACCACAGCAACTTCCAGTCCTGCAGGCTCTGTTCAGGGTTAGCAACATTTTTAAATCTTTTATACTGTATTTTTACTGTAACTTTTCTATGTTCAGATACACCGTTGCATTACAATTGCCTACAGCATTCAGTGTAGTAACATACTATACAGGTGTGTAGCTAGGAGCAATAGGCTATAAAGAAAAAAAAAAAGAAGAAACAACTCAAATTTTTCATTGTGGAAACGTAGTTTATTAGTTTCTACAATAGAATCATACAAATAATTAGTAGCTACAATTCTCTAGAATTGTCTTGACTCTACATATCAATTTAAAGCCTTCAGGGTGAAAAATTCTTGGAAAAAAAACAGTTGTCACAAAGTGCCCACATGCACTTTAGAATCTATTTGGCTTTCCAAATAAGACTTATGTGATGAATCAAACTCATTTGACTATATATTTTCTCCTTAAGAAGAAGCTGTAATAAAGTGGAAAAACCAGGATTGAGAACAAGAAGACATAATGTATTAACTAGTGTTTTGCCAAAAACGACAAAACCCGTGTCAGTTAGTTTAAGCAGAAGGGGATTCTGAAAAAGACAGAATTTTGTCACTACCAGAATCTGCATGGGTGCTGGAGAACCAGACTTGCCTGTTGCACACCTACGTACATTACAACGCATCATTGCTCATCCAGGAGAGCAGCAAACACTGACGAACTGGGCTAGCAATTCGTGCAGTGTCACCACCTTGTATTCAGAGTGGTCTCGCTGGAGAACCAACTTGAGAAGCTCTGCTGCAGCACCCTACGCACTCAGACACCTTCCCCAATGCACTTGCTCCTTGGCGACAGCTACTGATGGCTTACAACTGCCTTCAAGTCTTACACTGCTTCATTGGTTTGGTAGAACCTAAGCCACTTGCCTGCATTGTAAACTGAAAAGCAATCTAAGAAATCTGAGAAGGTATTTTTTAACTTTCCAACCTCTGTGGTAGTGGAAAGCAAAGTAGAAGAAAAGTAATGGGTGTTGAGTGAGCCAACCTTCAGTACCAGCCACAATCTGTTCCTTTAACTACCCAACCTCCCTTCACACCTTCTTTCTCCCAATTGAACTTCCAAACAACAAAGTGAAACAATGCACTCTAATTTAATGCAAATTTGCCTTACACAAATGGAAACTCTCTTACCTCTTTCCAAAAAGGAGAGATTCGTGGTTGTCATCTTAATCCTTGTGCCTATCGCTGAGTGTCATGCATTCCTCCTCTACTTCAGACACAATGTTGCCTTGATATTCTATAAGCAATGGACTATATTATGTATGTGTCCAATGTAAAAGTAGGGGAAAGCATGATAGAAACTAAAACTTTGAGCTTGTAGTTATCTTCCCTTAAGCTCCAGAGCCAGCTGGAAGCAGCTAGTCACTATTCTTTCTGCATCTGCGCTGCACCGTGGGAGCTGTGGGAGCTGTGTCCAAGTCTATCCAAGCTATGCTTTCATAGGCACTTCATTCCAGATGACCTTAAGTGATTGTTTAAAAAACCATCTCATACCAGTCAGAATGGCTATTATTAAAAATTCAAAAAAAAAACAACAGATGCTGATGAGGCTGCAGAGAAAAGGGAATGCTCATACACTGTTGGTGGGAATATAAATTGGTTCAACCACTGTGGAGAGCAGTTCGGAGATTTCTCAAAGAACTTAAAACAGAACTACCATTTCAATCCAGCAATCCCAAGACTGGGTATCTACCCAACGGAAAATAAATTGTTCTACCAAAAAGACGCCAATGCTCTTATGTTCATCACAGCACTATTCCCAATAGAGTCATGGAATCAATGTAGGTGCCCATCAATGGTGGATTAAATAAAGAAAATGTGGTACATATCCACCATGGAATACTATGCAACCATAAAAAGAATGAAATCATGCCCTTTGCAGAAACACAGATGCAGCTGGAAGCCATTATCCTAAGTGAATTGACACAGAAATAGAAAGTCAAATCTCACATGTTCTCACTTATAAGTGGGAGCTAAACAATGGATACACATGGACACAACAATAGATACCACTGGGGACTCCAACAGGTGGGAAGGGGGAGAGGGTTGAAAGACTACCTATTGGGCATTGTGTTCACTATTTAGGTAATTAGTCCAGTAGAAGCCCAAACCTCAGCATTATGCAATATATCCAAGTAACAAAACTACACTTATACCCCCCAAATCTAAAATTATTTTTTAAAATAAATAAATAACCATTTCCACACTGTATACCTGTGTCTTCTATTATAATTACTAAGGGATCCTTGTTGCCTCCAAGAATGTCAGATCACAAATTCCAGATTCCCATTTTCTGGAACTACCATCGTGGTACCAATTACTCAGTTGACCCAGGATTGGCATATTTATTCTTCCTACTTCTCATCTCTATTATCTGGTGCAAGTTTGTCACCAATAAAATGAAAACAGTAATATGGTTCTTTTGATGATTAAAAAGTATGTAAAAATGCCTGGTAGGTGCTTAACATATGTGAAATGAAACTTACCTAATGGATTATCAAAATAATGGTTCTTGGTACAGAGTAACAGAGAACAAGAAGGGCAGTCAACAAGAGACTAGAGTGAGGTATGAGGAATCCAGTGGCAGAGGTTACAAAAGGACATTCCTGAGGGAGTTGACATGAGACACGTCATATGGAAGAGCACATTCCACCCATTGGAAAGCAAGCCAAGCTTCACACATCTCAGAAGCCCTTAGAAGATCCATTTTATAGCACCGTACAAAGTCGTCTTGAGGCATTATAGCACAGGGGAAACAGGCTGGCCCCCTGGAGTCCGAAACATGTAAATGCAAACCTCAGCTCTGCACATGAGTAGCTTTGTGACCATGGGCAGGTAACTCACATACAGTTTCCTCATCTGTATGTTATAGACATTTTAGCAAAGCTGCCTGAAAGTTTTCAGATGAGAGGTAATGTACACAAGACATCATGCCCAGCATGTGGTGTATGCTCAGAGCAGTACATACTAATATTCCTATGTTCCAGGAACTATATTAAATATTGTACATGCCTTATCTTATAAAATCCTAAGACAATTCTGCATCATGGTTTACTGTTATGTCTACTTTACAGATGATAAAACTGAGGCTTAGAAAAGGTAACTTGTCCACGATATCAGTAAGTCGTAGAATGAAGATTCACACACAAGTGATCTTGCTCTAGAGCTCATACTTAATTTTTCATCTCTATGTCCTCCAAATAAGGGAAGCTATAGGAACTGGCATATATTATCTCAGTCTCACTCCCAATCATCACCAAAAGTATTTATTTAATCAATACTCTTAAAACAGTAAAGATGGAAGCATATAAAGAATTTTCAAAAATTTTCTGTCAATACTAGGTACAATATAAATATTTCTAGGCAAAAAGATAGGGCCTCAAAGCACCAGAGGTGGAAAATACCGCAAAGTATAGTGAAGGATTTTGAAGAATAAGATAATAAGGGAGATGAATACAGTCAACTCTTTTTCCCCAAAACAGTATCTTCGATAAATGAACTTTTATTTCCTCCAGGGCTTTTTCCCCCTCTATATTCTCAGTGTCTGCCCTTTGGTCTAAAATAGAGTAAACTTTCGTGCAAGAACATTTGATTTTTTTCTTCAATCGGACTATTCATAACGTATTTAAAATTGATTTATAGCCATGAATCCAAGATGCTTGATTATCTAGGAAGACTAAGGAATACCTAAGAAAAAAGACAAAGACAGGGCACAAGATTATAGCAGATCAGCTCCATAGTGAATCAGCAGACACCTCAAAGCAGAATGAAATTTCACATCAGTGTTGTCTAAACCCAGAGGTTTTGCAAAATATAAAGATGATAGTACCCAGAGTTCATCACGGTTGAAGAACCAGAGTGAGGAGGAGCAGATAGGTAGCAGATAGACCCAGAGAGATAGGACAACCCGTTCACAGAATCTCTTCATGGCAAATCAAGTCATTCCAGGGATGTGGTGCTCAGCACAGGGGCAAGGCAATGTTTTAACCGTGTTTCTTTCTGCCGGGAGCAATGAGGCTGAAGCTGTAAACGGAAATATCTTGTATGAGGGCTCTGTAAATCTGGCTCCCACCTGCAACTCTCTCAGTGGTGTAACACTGAGCCAGTGGCTATACATCTTTGCTTTCAAGGCATGGATGGCATCCAGGGTAGATGATCCCCTACAAGACAAGGTACACAGTAATCCAGGTCAGGGCAATTAGCCCAAAGTCACGCATAGAGGCAGGGGCTACAAAGTAGTGAAATTGAAGCTGGCCCTTTAAACCAGGCAGTGAAAAACCTCTGGCAAACTGCAAAATTCGTGAGGAAGATGACCTTCTCCTGGCTTATGCCTAGAATTAATTTGAAGGCAGTAAGACTATAAATCAATTTTAAATAGGTTATGAATAGTCCAATTGAAGAAAAAAATCAAATGTTCTTGCACGAAAGTTTACTCTATTTTAGCTCAAAGGGCAGACACTGAGAATATAGAGGGGGAAACAGCCCTGGAGGAAAAAAAAAAAGTTCATTTGTCAAAGATATTGTTTTGGGGAAAAAGAGTTGACTGTATTCATCTCCCTTATTATCTTATTCTTCAAAGTCCTTCACTATACTTTGTGGTATCTTCCACCTTTGACCTTGGTGCTTTGACCCCCAGATTCCTGGGGGGTGAGTTGAAGCAAGCACTGAAGTTGGGCTCAGCAAGTCTGATTCCAGTCCTGGCTCTGCCACATACTGCCTGAGTGTGGGAGACTTGGAGATGAACTGCCCAGTTCTCCTTCAAGGAAAGCCTTGCCACCTAGCTGCTGAGGGTACAGCCATCAGCTATCAACTGCAGAGAACCACCTCATGCTAAACTCCTGATAAAGCCCTGTAATTGATTCCATTTTATATTGAGATGAAGACAAAATTCCTTCTTGTGGCCTAGAAGTCCTTATCAAATATGTTTTCTAGCTCTTGCTCTAACCTCATCTCTAAAGGTTCTGTCCCTACCCCCTTTCCTTCAGCGCCACCTGATGCTCCTTCTTGCCCAGGACCTTTGTGTATGAGGTTCCTTCTTTCTGGAAACTCTTCTTACTCCTCTTCACTTCTTCATCCCTCAGGTTTTCTAGATTCCACTAAGTAGGTCAAATCCTTTCCTTATAAGCATGCCAATATCTTATCTCTCTTCTTTGTAGTAATCACCATTGTTGCAATTTCATGTAACATTATTTGATGAATATTCACCTCTTCTACCAGTCTATAAACTCCCTGAGAATAGAGGAGTTCCACTGTACTCATTTATCCCCTGCGCTTATCAGTGTTGGAAACAAAGTGCTTGTTAAATGAATGAATAAACTGAAACACTAGTAGTTTCCAGACCAACATTTTGGGAGTATTTTGGTGGTAGTTTTCAGTGTTACTGATACATTGTTCTCCTTTCCCTTTTTCATGGACTGAATGTTTATGTCTCCCCAAAATTCATGTATTAAATCCTAACCACCAGTGTGATGGTAGTATTGATAGAAGATGGGCCTTCGGGAGATACTTGGGTCATGAGGGTAGAGTTCTCGTGAATGGGATTAGTGCCCTCATAAGACAACACACAGGAGCTTGCTCACTCTCTCTGCCATATAAAGACACAGTGAGAAAATGGCCATCTGCAAGCCAAGAATTGGGATCTCACCAGAACCCAATCACACAGGCATCCTGATCTTGGACTCCTTGGTCTCCAGAACTCCAAGAAAAAAACGTTTAAGTGACCCAGCCTGCGGTATTTGGTGCAGCAGCCTGAGCTAAGACTTACTCTGAGCACATTGTGCTGTTCTTGTGGTTAGATTATGACATGTGGCTAGTTCTAGCCATATCTTATAAATGGGTACAGCATTTAAATTGTCAGTGAAGACTAAGTATTCTTTTTCTTTTTGATTCCTGTAGTGATTCTGGAATTATGTGTTGAAAAGAGCTATCAGAGCCTTAGTCATTGAGTGAGGATAGCAGAGAGCAGAAACTCCAGGCAACGTAGGTGAGAAATAGGCCATTACTTTTTGAGCGATGAGAATTTAGCATTGTTGCAGCAACATAACCTAGCCGATCCTGAATGAAGCAGAAAATGTTACTAGGAAGATGGTAATCCATATTATACAGTGGTGACACACTTGATAAAAATTATTTACCTATGATAATATGGAAAGCAGATAATATACTTAGTGAACTTTTATCTCTAGAAGTAGTTTGGAATCAGAAGAGTCATATGTGATCACTGCTATTGGCTTCATTTGACAAGGTGTGTTAGTTTCCTAGAGCTGCCATAACAAACTACCACAAGCTGGGTGGCTTAAACAACAGAAATTTATTGTCTCGTGAGTCTGGAGGTTAGAAGTCTGGGATCAAGGTGTCTGCAGTGTTGGTTCCTTCTGAGGTGTGTGGAGGAGAATCTGTTCCATGCCTCTATCCTACCTCCCGGTGGTTTGCTGACAGTATGTGGGATTCCTTGGCTTATAGATGCATCACCTCTTCCTCTACCTTTGTCTTCACATGGTGTTCTGTCTCTGTGCACATGCCTGTCTCTGTGTCCAAGTTTCCCCATTTTTATAAGAATATGAGCCATAGACTGAGCGCGGTGGCTCACGCCTGTAATCCTAGCACTTCGGGAAGCTGAGGCAGGCTGATCACAAGGCCAAGAAAACAAGACCATCCTGGCCAACATGGTGAAACCCTGTCTCCACTAAAAATACAAAAATTAGCTGGGCGTAGTGGCATGCACCTGTAGTCCCAGCTACTTGGGAGGCTGAGGCAGGAGAATCACTTGAACCGTGGAGGCGGAGATTGCAGTGAGCCGAGATCACACCACTGCACTCCAGCCTGGTGACAGAATGAGACTCTGCCTCAAAAAAAAAAAAAAAAAAAGAATAACAGCCATATTAGATTAGGGCCCATCCTAATGATCTCATTTAACATTGATTACCTCTGTAAAGATCTATCTCCAAATAAGGTCCTATTCTGAAGTACTAGGAGTTAGGACTTCAACATACCTTTTTTGGGAGGATAATTCAACCTGTGACACTTGACATTGCAAGAAAGAGATGGAACTGGGAATGAGTTAGCCACACTGCAAGCAAAAATGTAAGGGAATAGAGTCCACAAACGTAGGAGCTTCTAAGTTAGGAAGAGACAGACGCTTTCCAAGCCCAAAGAGTAAAGAAATGTTTTGAGTAACAAACACCAATTAAAACTCTCACCAGAGAGCAAGAATTAAATGAAGGGGTTAGCTGCCTCACCCACTGTCAAAAATCTCTGAATGGATTTCACTGGCACCCAGAAATTTTGTCAGTTGGGAAAAAAATGGTGCAGCAAAAAATAGACTAAATGAATGGTTCTGCCAAAGATGCCTAATAAGCCCAGAGTAGCCACCATTAAGTAACAGAGAAGAATGGGGTACAAAAGCAGACATGTATAACAAATCCAGAAAAACGTCTAGAAAAGAACTATTGGTGTGGCTACTGGCACATGTTGGTGTCTGAATTAAAATAAATACAAAGCTAAGTTACTGAGAGAACTGAATTGCCAAAAAAAGTCAAAGACTATGAAACCTATAAAGAACTTAGGAGTCTCAAACATCTACAGGCAAGAAGTGAGCTGAGAAAGCTACTAAGAGCATAAGAGACTACATCACCCAATGCCTACTTCATATGGAACCATATGGATATTAGAACAACAAGAACCTCCAGAGAGTAAAGCTAAGGGCTATGGGAATGAATAGAGTGGAAGCTGCACCCAGGAAGTATAATCAGTAATAGCCTCTATCTCCAGATTTACACCCACACCTGATGTACAGGCCATTGCCATCCCCTACCTCTGGTTGGAGACTACTATGCATTATTCAAGTGATCTCAGACTTCGAGCCTGATGCCATGACTAAATGGGACTTTTGGGCTGTGATCCTCAGGGAGGGGTGACTGTACCTCATATACAGATAGGAGAGCAACCAAAATTATTTAAAAATATGGGCAAAATGCAAAAGTTACTGGTGCTGCTGATATCCAATTACTATTTCTTCGAGGCAAATAGAAAACAATTTCCTGGCTCTTTTTTGTGAACGTAGGGCCATGATACCAGTGAGCAAAAGCGATGTGCTCATTTCCAGGCTAAGTACTGGATTGCTGGTGTAAGACCCTCTGAAGGTCTTTTCCTGTTTCTCTCACTATGCTGATCATGGAAACTCATGGTAAGCTGAGACACACCCATGCGACTGAGTTCCTGAGTGAGAAATTGCTTTAAAAGTAAGAGATTTTACTCTTACCATATAATCCAGGAATTGTGCTCCTTGGCATATACTCAAAGGAGCTGAAAATGCACTTCTACACAAAAACAAGCATGCAAGTGTTTATAACAGCTTTAATCATAATTGCTGAAGCAACCAAGATTTTCTTCAGTAGGTAGATGGATCAACTGCAGAACACCCATGTAATTAAATACTATTCAGCACTAAAGAAATGAGCTATGAAACCATGAAAAGACATGGAGGAAACAAACGCATATTGGTTCTTAAAAAAAAGATTTGAGGGCTGTTACTCAAGTATAACCTATCCTATTATAACCCATACAGCACTAATAAATCATTTAATTGACAAAATAACCTCACAAAGAAGGAAAAACAACGTATGTGAATTTGTAATACGCAAAGCTCACATGATAGCATCTAATTTGTAGTTCGGGAGTACTTGAATACAAAAAAAGTTATAAGTAGTGTAACAGTATAGCTTTCAAAGTGAAAGGGCTCTGAAAATTAATATAGTCCATATTTTAAAAAAAACTTTCATAACTCTCTTTTTAACCTATGTTGGATGGATAAGTTTTGAAGAGCTAAGGTACAGCATGGTAACTATATTTATATAATTCTGCACTGTATACTTGAAATTTGCTAAGTGAGTAGATCTTAAATATTATCTCTCTCTCACACACACACACACACACACGGTAACTATAAGATGCTACAGAAATGTTGATTAGTTTGATTTTTATAATCACTTCACACTGTGTACACATCAAAACATCATATTGTATATCTTAATTCTTATTTTGTTTACTATACTTCAAAGCTGAAAAATAAAAAGCACATGAACTAAACTTGATCTTTAATGTATCACAAAAATATGGGCTCACTTAGCCCCAATAAGTCGTCATTTGCTTTTATATAAATTATAGTGAGTCGGCCAGCCATGATGTCTCAAGCCTGTAATCCCAGCACTTTGGGAGGCCGAGGCAGGTGAATCACCTGAGGTCAGGAGACCACCTTGGCTGACATGGCGAAACCCCATCTCTACTAAAAATACAAAAATTAGTGAGGCATGGTGGCACACACTTAGAATTCCAGCTACTCGGGAGGCTGATGCAGGAGAATTGCTTGTACCCAGGAGGTGGAGGTTGTGGTGAGCCAAGATCGTGCCACTGCACTCCAGCCTAGGTGATAAGACCAGACTCCATCTCAAAAGGAAAAAAAAGATTACAATAAATCATTTCAACTCTCAAAATTTTCATGAATCTAAGCCAATATTTCTCAAGGAGTGTGAATCAATTGTATTGGAAGAATCTGAAGTACTTGTTAAAAATGCAGATCCCCAGGCTCCATCCAGCTCCACTGACTCAGAATCTTTAGAGATTGGGGCCCAGGAATCTAAGTTTATCCTGTGTCCAGGTTTGAGAATCACTGACCTTGGTTCTGTATAAAATGACAAGGCTCCATATAATAAACCTTTAAGATGCTAGTTTAAGATATTAAATAAGCACATAAGCATTGCATTTACAGTCAGTGTAACGTACATTTATACCCAGAATAACATATCTGAGGCCTTTGTAGGACTCCATTGTGCTTCTAATCTTTGAGCTGTAGTGAGTTGCATGATTGTTGTGTAATAAAGAGGCTCAGAGAAGGCTTACTAACAGAATGAAGTTCAAGTAAAAACATCATAAATGGGTTTCCATTTTTCCTAATGCAAAATTTAGCTAATTCTGGGTTTGAATTGTCCTCCCACTGCCCACATTTCCCATAGAGAGTGGATGGTATAACTTGAGGTAATAAAGCTTTGCCGTTAAGAAACTGATGGAAAACATAATAAATTTCAAGATGTTTAAATGGTTCACTGGGGGAGAACTCACTGTCATGAAGAATGAAAATGAAAACAGAATAACCAAATGCAAGTGGAACTATTTATGTTTGTTCCTAAGAGTAAGATAATTTTTTATTCTCGGTGTTTCTCCTGGTAATTTTTATTCCATAAATTCATTTCAAAAACCAGAAACGTGAGTTATCAACCAAATGTGATTAGCTACAGACATGTTTTGTATCTGGAGAATCCAGGAACAACTTCTGCCATTCTTATAAATCAAAGATTGGTGAGCTATCAGCACTATGGTCTGAGTATAGGGAAATTCAACTAATACATTTTTTATAAAACCAACCAGAGCAGGAATAGGCTGTTTATAATGTAATGAGATTCATTCAACCTATACTGACCTTTCTTTCTCTGTGATATTTAAATTCACACACAACACACTTAATACTTCTCTAACAGTTACATATCTGTTAGTTTTTCTCACCAAATTATTCAGTGTTTTTGAGAGGAAACAGAATTGGCTGAACTACATTGAATGAACAAACACATTTCTCTCAAAAGACTGTCAGTGCCAGGCATGGTGGCTCACACCTGTAATCTCAGCACTTTGGGAGGCCAAGACAGGGAGATCACTTGAGATCAGGAGTTCGAGACCAGCCTGGCCAACATAGCAAAATCCCCTCTCTACTAAAAATACAAAAATTATCCAGGCTTGGTGGCACGCACCTGTAATTACAGCTACTCGGGAGGCTGAGGCAGGAGAATCTCTTAAACCTGGGAGGCAGAGGTTGCAGTGAGCTGAGATCATGCCACTGTACTCCAGCCTGGGAGACAGAGCAAGACTCTTGCCTCAAAAAAAAAAATGTTTATTGAAGTTCTGATGAAAATTAATTTGGAGTAATTGAGGCAATAGAGTGAGACTCTGTCTCAAAGAAAAGAACATTAAAATTAATTTCATACTAATTTCATACTAAATTAGTATGAAAATTAATTTCATACTAATTTAATACTAATTAAATCTAACGTACAAACTAAACTTAGTTTCACCTTTAATTTAGTCTTTACATTTATGATCCCCAAGAAAAATACCATAGATTACAGAAATTCAACTATTTCAGTTTCAAAGGGGGAAAAATAAGCTATTATATGACAAACTAGTCAACAGGTTCCTAAATCAGCTAGTCAGTGTTATTGATGTTATTCTTTCCAGGGGAAAGTAAACTATGCCAAAATTTTCAAAAATACAAATGTATATTTAATCCAAAATAACACTGCAATGACAAGGATCTCAGTGCCTGAGGATATACTCAGTAAATAAACACTTTCTGACTGATGAATAGGTGCAGAGGTCAATAATGTGCTCCTAACAGGACTGCTCTTACATGAAAGGCATGACTCACAATAGGAAGTTCCTGTTACTACACCCTGAAGGGTCCTCAAGGCCTGAATGCCTTCCTAGAGATACTTGTGCTTGCATGTCAAGCCATCACATAAAACTGAAAGCACAGAAAAGGTCTCACAGGTGTCTTAGAGATACAAGTACTGCAGGACAGCAGAGATGGAGTGAGTTGGTAGCTGGACTCGGAATCTGGAAGATGGAAACAAACAGTATAGGATAGGCCATAGGTCTCAACATTATAATGTTGGGCAAAAGCTGTGGTTGAAAAGATATTTAATGAACATGCAGTTTAGTGACCAAAATAAAGGAGTGAATGTATGGGAAAACATCTTGTACAATGCCTATCTTACAGCATGTGCATGATAGGTGGTTTTTTAATGATTTTACAGTATATGGAATCAGAAGCCCTGTTTGCAAAACTCCATACAAGGTCCCTCTCTCCCTGCCCATGACCACCAGACACATTCTGAAAGGAATGGGTATGATGACCTGCAGGGGGATCAATGCCAGATACTAACAAATTATACCCCAGTGAAAATTCAGCAGAAGAGAGAAGTTCAAAATGGGAAAATCCCTTCTCGTTCGGACCCACTCGGTCTTCTCTGCAAAAGGCCATTCCTGCCACCAGCACCTAGTGGGATGTGCTATTCATGGGGGACACACAACCTGGTGCTAAATGGAGCACTGCTGCTAAAATTAGCTTATTACAGCTCTGCTCTTTTCTTCTTTTGACCGAGCTTGCATCACAGGGACCACAACAAAGAAAAGGCTTCCTGGATTTTACAGAAGTGAAAAACGATCAAAGACTCAGTCTGGGACAGACCTGGGAAGTTCGATGGTCACATATACAAAGCCAAAATCGATGTACAGTCAGAGAAGGGAACCTCAGATTTGAGATCGAGACTGTGATGAAAAGTCCAGGCAATCAATCTAGGCCTGATTAATCAGTTTCCTAACTTTACAGACAGGAAAACCATATTTGAGAACTATTCCCACGTGCCTCCACCAGCCAGTAAAAGAGGGACAAGAACCCTACCTACCAGGGGCTAGTGCCAACATCTGTTCTGCCACACTGCTGTTCCTCAGAACAAGGGTTAGTGAACACACCTGGCCAGGGATGCTAAGGGCTAAGGCAAGTTTTAGTGAAGCTTCCCTGAACTTCGTGTTCCAAAACCAATCACCCTTCCTCCATCCAAGTAAAAGGGAAGGGCACCTATTTCTAATATCAGACCTAGCTCCCTCTATTCTTTTACTCACCACTTCTTACTGTCTTGCCCCAAGGGAAGTCTATATTGCATAGATACACATCTACATATAATGTTGTAATTAATATTCTATGTCTCTTCAAAAACAAAGATAATTTATTTTAAAAAGGCAAAACTATGGAGACAGTAAAAAAGTTCAGAGGTAGCTGGGATTTGGGGATAGGGAGGAATGAATAGGCAGAGCACAGAGGATTTTTAGGGCAGTGAAAATACTCTGTATGATACTTTAATGGTGAACACATGACATTATACATTTATTCAAACCCGTAGAGTGTACAACACCAAGAGTGAGCCCTAATATAAACTGTCAACTTTGAGTGATGATAGCGATATGTCAATGTATGTTCATTAATTGTAACAAATGTACCACACGGGTGGGGGGTGTTGATAATGGAGGAGGCTGGCAGGGGAGGGCAGTGGGTATATGGGATATCCTTGTACCTTCTTCTCATTATTGCTGTAAATCTAAAACTGCTTGAAAAAAATCATCAACATTATGAACACTAATATCATGAATCACTGAATAAATCACAGGTTTTCCTAAACTAGGAGCTTCAATTAATCAGTTCACACTTAACATAGCAATCTTCAGGTCCAAAATTTAACATTGTTCATTTATTTTCTACTTTTCACAGGAATTTGGTACAGATAGGTGGAAGGAGCAATAGATGATGACAGTTCCATCAGATACTATATTCTTTTTTTAAAAGAAAGTAGTAAAAACTACCTAACATAAAATCTATCCTTTTAACAAATTTCAGTGTACAGGCAAAACAGTGTTGTTTACTATGTGCACATTGTTGTACAGCAGTCCTCTTGATTCCTTTTAGATGATTGAAACTCTGTATCCATTGAACATCAATTCCCCATTCTCCCCACCCCCGGCAACCATCACGCTACTTCCTGCTTCTATCAGTTTGACTATTCTAGAAACCTCATCTAAGTGGAATCATGCAGTATTTGGCCTTTTGTGGCTTACTTATTTCACACAGCATAATACCCACAAGGTTCATCCATATAGCGTGAGACAGAATTTCCTTAAGACTAAATAATATTGAATTATGTGATTCTATTTCACATATTCTTAATCCATCCATCCACTTACAAACATGTAGGTGGTTTCCACCTCTTGGTTATTGTGAATAGTGCTGCTGTAAGCATGGGAGCGCAATTATCTATTTGAGGCCTTGTTCTGAATTATGTGAAGATCTGGAGTGGGATGACTGGATCCTATGGTAGTCCTAGTCTTTTTTGAGGAAAGACCCCATCATTTTTTATAGAAGCTACACAATTTTACATTCCCAAAAGCACACAAGGATTTCAATTTCTCCATATCCTGGTATTTGTTATTTGCTTTTTTATAATGACCATCTTAGGTGTGAGGTGATATCTTGTAGCTTTGATTTTCATTCCTTAGGGATGTTAAACATTGAGTTTTAGGAGTTTATTATATATTTTGGATTATTAATTCCTTATTAAACATATGGTTTGCAAATATTTTCTCCCATTCCATAGGTTGCCTTTTCACTCTGTGGACTGTTTCCTTTGCCATAAAGCTTTTTAGTTTGATGTAGTCTTACCTGTCCATTTTGGTGCTGTATCTTGGGCTTCTTGTGTCACATTCACATTTGGTGTCACATTCAAGAAATCCTTGCTAAGACTAATGTCATAAGCTTTTTCCTACGTTTTCTTCTAGGAGTTTTATACTTTTAGGATTTATGTTTCCATCTTTACTCCATTTTGAATCTGTATTTTGTATATGGTGTAAGGGTCCAATTTTATTCATTTTTGATTGACAAATAATAATAGTGTATATTCATGGGGTACAAAGTTATGTTTTAATCTATATACACACTGTAGAAAGATTATACCAAGCTAATTAACATATCCATCAATTTCGTTCTTTTCAACATGGATATCCAGTTTTCCCAACACTATTTGTTGAAGAGACTATCTTTCTCCGTTGGTGATTTTAGCACCCTTGTCAAAGATCATTTGACCATATATGGATGTGTTTATTTCTGGGCTCTTGATTCTGTTCCATTGCTCTATATGTCTGTTTTTATGGGAGCAGCACACTGTTCTGATACTATAGCTTTCTAATATATTTTGAAGTCAGGAAGTATGAGGCCTCCAGTTTTGTTCTTTCTCAAGATTGTTTTGGCTATCTGGGACCCTTTGGAGTCCCATATGAATTTTAGGATTGTTTTCCTATTTCTGAAAAAAAAAAAAAAAAAAAAAAAAAAGCACTGGAATTTTGATACAGAATGCATTAATTCTGTAAATTACTTTGGGCAGGATGAGTGTTTTAACAATATTAAGTCTTTCAATCTATGAACACAGGATATCTTTCCATGTATTTGTATCTTTAATTTCTTCCAGCCATGTTTTTTAATTTTTCAGTGGATACGTATTTCGATCCTTGGTCAAGTTTAGTCCTGATCATTCTTTGATATTGCAAGTGGAATTATTTTCTTAGTTATCTTTTTCAGATTGTTCATGTCAGCGTATAAAAAGAGCTTATTTTATATGTTGATTTTATATCTTACAACTTTGAATTTATTCAACAGTTTGTGTGTGTATGCAGAGTTGTTTCTACATATAAGACTATAAGACATCATCTATGAATAGAAATAAATATTACATCTTCCTGTCAGATTTAGATGCCTTTTATCTCTTTTGTTTAGCTAAGACTTCCAGTACTATGTTAAATAGAAATAGCGAGGATGGGCATTCCTTTCTTCTTCCTCATCTTAGAGAAAAAGCTGCTAGTTTTTCACTATTGAATATGTCTGTTGTTTGTCATATATTGCCTTTATTATGCTGAGGTAATTTTTATTCCTATTTTGTCAAATGTTTTTATTAATCTTGTAAAGGTGTTGAATATTTTCAAATGTTTTTACTGCATCTATTGAGATTATCATGTAATTTTTATCCTTAGTTCTGCTCATGTGGTGTAACCATATTGACTGAATTTTAAATGTTGAACCATCCTTTCATCTCAGGGAAAAATCCCACTTGGTCATGGTACATGATCCTTTTGATGTACTATTGAATTCAGCTCGCTAGAATTTTTATGAGGATTTTTACATCTATGTTCATCAGAGACAGTAGCCTGGAGTTTTCATTTCTTGTAGTGTCTTTGCCTGACTTTGGTATCAGGATAATCCTGGCCTTTGAAAAGTGTATTTGGAAATATTCTATCCTCTGTAATTTTTGGAAGAGTTTGAGAAGGATTGATATGATTATTCAGTAAAGTCAACTGGTTCTGTGCTTTGTTTTGTTGGAAGATTACTGATTCAACCTCCTTACAAATTATAGATTTATTCAGATTTTCTATTTCTTCATAGCCCAGTCTTGACAGTTTTATATTCCTAGGAATTTATCCATTTCTCCTGGATTATACAATTTGGTGGTACATAATTGTTCCACCAAATTGTAATCTGTAATCTGATATCGTTTGGCTATATCTCCACCGAAATCTCATCCTGAATTGTAGTTCTTATAATCCCCATGTTTCATAGGAGGGACTTAGTGGGAGGTAATTTAATCATGGGGACAGTTACCCTCATGCTGTTCTTATGATAGTGAATGGTTTCTCATGAGATCTGATGGTTTTATAAGGGGCTTTTCCCACTTTTGCTCAGCACTTCTCCTTGCTGCCACCATGTGAAGAAAGACAAGTTTGCTTCCCCTTCTGCAATGATTATAAGTATACTGAAGCCTCCCCAGCCATGCAGAACAGTGAGTCAATTAAACCTCCTTCCTTACCCAGTCTTGGGTATGTCTTTATTAGCAGCAGGAGAACAGACTAATACATAATCCTTTTTATTTCTGTGGTATCAGTTGCTAACATCTCCTCTTTCATTTCTGATTTTGAGTCTTCTTTTTTTCTTACTCCAGCTAAGGATTTCTCAATTTTGTTGATCTTTTCAAAACAACAACTTTTAGTTTTATCCATTTTTTTTCTATTGCTTTCCTATTCCCTATTTATTTCTTCTCCAATCTTTTTATTCCTTCTGCTAATTTTGGGCTTAGCTTGTTCTTTGTGTTCTACTTCCTTGTACTATAAGATTAGATTGTTTATTGAGATCTATCTTTTTAATACAGACATTTATCACTATAAATTTCCATCATAGTACTTATTCTCTGCATTTAATAAGCTTTGGTATATTGTGTTTCATTTTGTTTGTGTCAAGATATATTCTAATTTCTCTTCTGATTTCATCTTTGGTCCATTGGTTGCTCAAGAGTGTTGTTTTTATGGAATGGGAGAAAATATTTGTAAACCATACATCTGATAAGGGATTAATATCCAAAATGCGTAAGGGATCAAACAATCCAAATAGCAAGAAAACAACACAATTTAAGAATAGGCAAAGGACCTGAATAGACATTTTTCAAAAGAACATATAGAATGGCCAAAAGGTATACGAAAATATGTTCAACATCACTAGTCATCAGGGAAATGCAAATTAAAACCGTAATAATCTATCAGTCACACCAGTTAGAGTGACTTTTATCAAAAAGACAAACAAGTGTTGATGAAGATATGGAAAAAGGCGTACTGTTTGTGAGAATGTAAATTAGTGCAGCCATGATGGAAAATGGTATGGATATCCCTGCAAAAATTAAAAGCAGATCATATGATTCAATATTCCCAACTGGGAATATATTCAAAGAAACTGAAATCAGTATGTTGAAGAGATATGTGCACACACCTGTTCATTGCAGCATTATCTACACAGTAGGTAAGATAAGGAACCAGTGTCCACCAAAAGATGAATAAAGAAAATATAGTATGTATACACAATGGAACAACATCCAGCCTTTAAGAAGAAGCCTTTAAGAAGAAGAAAATTCTGTCCTTTGCAACAACATGGATTAACCTAAAGGGCATATGCTGAGTGAAATAAGCTAGGCACAGAAAAAACACATACTACATAATCTCATAGGTGGAATGCAAAAAAAAAAAAATCAAACTTATAGAAGCAGACAGTAGAATGATGAATACCAAGTGCAAGGGAAAAGGGGCCGGGAATGGGGAGATGATGATAAACGGCACTAAGTTCCAGTTAGAAGGAATAGTTCTAGAAATCTTCTACACAGCGAGGTGACTAAAATTAATGATAATGTACTGTACACTAGGAAATTGTTAAGAGATTTTAAATGTTCTTACCACAAAAATATAAGTACATGAGGTGACGGAATTAAATTAGCCTGATTTAATAATTCCACAATGTATACATATATCAAAACACCATGTTGTAGTTCATAAATATACATAAAAAATATGCTGTTTTTTTGGTACCATTTGCATGGAGTACCTTTTTCCATCCCTTTCAGCATATGTGCATTCCTACATCTAAGCTGAGGCTCTTGTAGCATACAGTTGAATTTTTTAAATTATTGACTTCATGTCCTTTGAGGAATTTACTAAACTGTTTAAAGCAATTACCAATAAAGAAAATTTGCTATTGCCATTTTGTTGTTTTCTCTCTGTCTTGCAGCTTTTTGGTTCTTTTCTTCTTCTCTTGCTCTCTTCCTTTTGTGTTTTGATTTGTTTACAGTGATATGCTTTGACTCCATTATATTCTTTAGGTATTTTTGTGTCTTACCATGAGACTAACAAAACATTTTATGATCATAAGAAGCTGTCTTAACATGATAACAATTTAACCTCAACTGTATATTAGTCTGTTCTCACACTGCTGTAAAGATACTACCCAAGACTGGGTAATTTATAAACAAAAGAGGTTTAATTGTCTCACACTTCTGCATGGCTGGGGAAGCCTGAGGAACGTACTGTCATGGCAGAAGGTGAAGAGGAAGCAAGCACGTGCTTCACAAGGTGCAGGAGAGAGTGAGCAAGCAAGTGAAGGGAGAACTGCCAAACACTTTAAAAACTATCAGCTCTTGTGAGAACTCTCTATTCACAAGAACAGCATGGGGGAAACTGCTCCCCTGATCCAATCACTTTCTACCAGGTCCCTCCCTCGACATGTGGGGATTACAATTCAAGATGAGTTTTGGGTAGCAACACACAGCCAAATCATATCCAATTGCATACAAACACGCTCAGCTTTTCTCTCCCGCCTCTACCATTCTATGTTATTGATGTGACAAATTACATTGCTTCATATTGTGTATCTATTAATATAATGTCATATTTTTATACTTTTCTCTATCAGAGTTCAGTGATTTAGGCACCCCTATTATAGCATTATAGTATTCTGAGGTGTTTTTTTTAATTAAATTCCATTTTATTTTAAGTTCTGGGATACATGTGCAACATGTGCAGGTTTGTTACACAGGTAAACATGAGTCGTGATTTGCTGCACCTATCAACCCATCAATCACCTAGGTATTAAGCCCCACATGCATTACCTATTTATCCTAATGCTCTGCCTCCCCCATCCTCTGCACCTCCAACAGGCCCCAGGGTGTGTTGTTCTCCTCCCCGTGTCCATGTGTTCTCATTGTTCAGCTCCCTATATATTTACTTTTACCAGAGAGCCTTATATTTTAATATGCTATCATGTTGCTGTCTAGTATCTTTTCATTTCAACTTGAAAGACTCCCTTTAGTATTTCTTATAAGGCAGGTCTAATGATAATGAATTCCCTCTGCTTTTGTTTATGTGGGAAAGTCTCTATTACTTCATTTTTAAATAATACTCTTGCTGAATAAAGTATTCTTGGTTGGCAGTTGTTTTCTTTCAGGACTTTTAATGTGTTATCCCATTCTCAATTGCAAGGTTTCTACTGAAAATTTTTCTGGTAGTCTTCTAAGAGGCTCTTTGGTATGTAATGAGTCAGTTTTCTCTTTCTGTTTTCAAATTTTCAAATTGCCCCCCTTTTCTGTCACTTTTTATGTTTCTAATGTGTCTTGGTGTCGAATTTTGGGAGTGCCTCCTACTTGGGCTTCTTGAATTTGAATGTTCATTCCCTTTTCTAGATTTGGAAAGTCTTTGGCCATTATCTCTTCAAAAACATTTTCTTCCCTTCTCTCTCTCACATCTCCTTGGACTTCCACATTGCATATATTGGTCTGCTTGATGGTGTCTCACAAGTCCCTTAGGCTTTAACTCATTTTCATTGTGTGTGTGTGTGTCTCTAACTGGAGAATTTCAAATGATGTGTCTTCAAATTCATTATTTGTTCAAGTTTGCCATTGAACCGCTCTATAGAATAATTCAATTCAGTTATAATTTTCAGCTCTAAGATTTTTGTTTGGTTCTTATTTACATTCTCTTTCTCTGTTAATAAGATAATGTAAATTTGCTGATGCTTCATTTTCCTGAGCTCATTGAGCATCTCTATGGCAGTTTTAATTCTTTGTCAGTTAACTTGTATACTTCCATTTCTTTTTTCTTTTGAGACGGAGTTTCACTCTGTTGCCCAGGCTGGAGTGCAGTGGTGCGATCTCAGCCCACTGCAAGCTCCACCTCCTGGGTTGACGTCAGTCTCCTGCCTCAGCCTCCCGAGTAGCTGTGATTACAGGTGCCTACCACCACACCTGGCTAATTTTTTCTATTTTTAGTAGAGACGGGTTTCACTGTGTTGGCCAGGATGGTCTCCATCTCCTGACCTCATGATCCGCCCACCTCAGCCTCCCAAAGTGCTGGGATTACACGTGTGAGCCACCACGCCTGACCCTTCCATTTCTTTAAAATCAGTTTCTGAAGATTTTGTTCCTTTCATTGAGCCATGTTTCCCTGTTTCTTTCTGTGCCTTGTAACTTTGTGCTGGAATCCACACATTTCAAAAAAACAGTTACTTCTTCCATTTTTTACAATCTGGCTTCTTACAGGGAAAGACCTTCACCGATCATCCTGGTTAGAGATTCTGAGGGCCTTTCAAAGATTTTCTGTGGATGTGCCTCCTATGGACTTGCATGTATAAATTCCATATTAGAGGAATTTGTTTCCTTTTTCAGGAGCTCATAGCCTCTTGTTCCCTCTGGTGTCTGTCTGTGGTACTGCAGGTTTTCTGGGAATGCTGCATGTACCTAGCTTTCTCATTACTACAGGCTTCTAGAACATGCCAGATCCCATAGATGCTCCAAGTCAGGTAAGACAGAAACCAGTCCATCAGGGAGCCGTCTGAAAAGTCAGAACATTGGATGTATGCTCTAACTCTTTCATTCCCCAGAGAGAAGCCAAGAGATCAGGGATTTCTCCTGCTTATATTCTGCACTAAGCCAGGAGTAGGTAGTATGGTGAGTGAGTGCTCCACACCACTGCCTTTGTTCTCAGTGGCTCCAATCTGATGCTCTTTCCTGTCTACACTGAGATTCATGCAAGACAGAAATCACATCCTCAGGCAGCCTCTGGAAAACTCTGAACATTGACTGTACAATGCAGTCCTCTATTTTCCTCACCAAGAAGAAGCTGGGAATTGAAAACTTTCTCCAAGTTGTGCAACAGTGAGCCAGGGGGAGGGACTATAGCAAGTGAGTGCCACAAATGTTTCTGTCAGTTATGATGCCGCTGGTTTCAAGATCACCTGGAACACAGGAGCCTGTTGTTTCTGGATTGCTCACAAAGAGAACTGGTCCATGTATTATTGTTGAGTTTATGTCTTCACAGGAAGGAAGAGGGTCTGGAGCTTCCTATTCCACCATCTTGCTGACCAGTTCTAAACTATGTATTTTTAACAGATGTTGATATGACCCTACACTCTCCTCAAACTGCAATTTTTTCACCTCTGAAATGAAGGCCTATACTAAATAACTTCAATTTCCTGCAAAATCCAACAGCACACAAATTTAGAGATTAATAATATGAGAAAAAATTAAAAAGCAGAGGCAAAAAAGAGACATCACACTGAAGAAGGTGAATGTATATTGCAAAACACACTGTCATTTAGAGTTTTATGGGCATGACAAACTAAAAATATATCCCATAAGTCTTTATTTATCAGAATAAAACATGCCTCGCCTTTTAAAATGTCTTTCAACCTTTACATACAAATTATCTATGCTATACCTCTGAACCTTAAAAACAACTTTTATGTAAAACATTATCATTAGAAATGTAATAATTATATGATTAGTAATAAAAAATGATAACAGTTACAGCTACAATGTTGATTAGACAGGGACTGGCTTAGAATCTTATATAACACAAGCTAAACTAAACTATTAATGAATGCTACTCAATTCTGGACCAACTAGGACTGCCTTCTAGATAACTGGATTTCTAAAACAATAGCAATACGACAATGCCACACACATTTAGATTAAAGATATTCAACCAGAGATGAAAATGTAAAAATGTATCCATTACCTTGTTCCAATTTCTACTATACCCATCATTGTGGCAGCTTCTCAGTCACGAGAGTACATGCCTCAAGCTCCTTCTGCTGGAAGTTCATCAACGTGAAACTTCAAGCAGCTGCAAATAATTCATTTATCTTCCCTTTCCTATTACATACACAGTTTAACCCCATTTTAAACAGCTTAAAGTTCAGTAGTAAATGCTTGTGGCCAAATATAACCATAATGCTCAGAAAACAAATTATTTCTTACCCTCCAACTGTTCCTAAAATGAGAAGCCACAAAAGCAATTTATGAGGAAAGATATGTACATATCAAGGCAATGAGACTGTTTTTTCCACATGATTTCTTCCATTTATTTTCTGCCAAAATAAAAATATAGATATTTCATAACATTTGTCAGAATGTGATGGGTCCTACATACAAAATGCCAACAAATTTTAACAAATGTAGAAATACCAACTAGACTTTAAAGCCTGAATTACATGGTTGAAAGTGCTGAGGACAAAGCATTTCATACAAGTAATTTGGGCACATGTCTGGAGAGAAGATAAGCTTGACATGCCTTAGTGGGGAAAAGCGGGGAGATTGGCTGAAGAAGCATAATGGGTAAGGGGAGAACAGTAAAGATGAGGATAAAGAGGAAGACCGGAGCCAGTTAAGACACGCTGCATGGACTCATTGACAAGAAGCCTACATTTTATTCTAAGGAACATAGAGAGTCATTGGTGAATTTTAAGGAGGAAAATGATGGTGATAGTGATAGCAACCATGTATAGAATTGAGAAAGGCAATTAAATCCTAAATCCCAAGGATTTTTCCAATTGTTGTTTGATCCCAGAAATATAAGTACAGGAACTGAAAATACAGACAGTGGTCAGTGCTTATGATGGCTGATTTTATGTGTCAACCTGGCTAGGATATAGTACTGGTTATTTAAGCAAACACTAATCCAGGTGCTGCAGTGAAGGAACTTTGTAGATATGGTTAACATCTACAATCAGTTGACGTAAGTAAAGGAAGCTATCCTTGTCATGCAGGTGGGCCTCACACAGTCACTTGAAGAACTTAACAGCAAAAACAGAGGTTTCCTGGAGAGGAAATTTGGGTTCAAGAATACAACATCAATTCATGCCTGAGTTTCTAGCCTGCTGGTTTCAGATTTGCTAGTTCCCACAAGCACCTAGGTCGATTTCTTAAAATTATCTATCTATCTATCTATCTATCTATCTATCTATCTATCTATCTATCTATCTATCTATCTATCTATCTGTATGTGTGTGTGTGTGTGTGTGTGTTCATAATAACTCCATTTATGTAAAGAGCCACAACTCCAAAACTAGTGTTTTTTCAAGTTGGAGGTCCATGGCAGCAGTAATGTCATAACTATGTTGAATAAATAAAAGAGCATGTCTGTTTGAAAGTAAAGGTGAACGTAAGTTTGGGTTTGATTGTTTTAGTTTACTTTTTAAATTTAGATTGTTTGTTCTTAAATTAACATGACCACACAAAAAAACATTGAAAAATAAAGGAAGCAAAGGTACTAAATGGTAACATAACTATTTCTACTTTAGTGTATCTCTTTTTACATATGCATATTCAAATAAATACATGCTGTATGTGCAGTGTTATAACTCAACAATTATAAGCACTTGTGTGTTATCAAAAAGTCTTTATAACCACTATTTTAATAGCTGCATTTTATATATATACATATATATACATATATATACACAAATATATAAATATACATATATATATATTTTTTTTAAATATGGAGTCTCGCTGTGTCACCCAGGCTGGAGTACAGTGGCATGATCTCAGCTCTCTGCAACCTCTGCCTCCTGGGTTCAAGCAATTCTCCTGCCTCAGCCTCCCAAGTTACTGGTACCTACAGGTGCAAGCCACGATGCCCAGCTAATTTTGTATTTTTAGTAGAGACAGGGTTTTGCCATGTTGGTCAGGTTGGTCTTGAACTCATGACCTCAGGTGATCCACCTGCCTCAGCCTCCTAAAGTGCTGGGATTACAGGTGTGAGCATCGTGCCCGGCTCCATTATAGTCTGTTGATTAAATATATCAAAACTTAAGGCATCCCTTATGGAATATATACATTGTTCTCACTGTTGCTATGATAGTAACTATCACCATTATCACCTTTTTCAATATTTGGGCTCGTTTCACCTAAAAAAAAAAAATCCTGGAGAGAGAATTTTGGATTCAGACATTATTAATATTCAGCCAGTGTACACTAGTACAGTTGTATGGTGTTATAATATATTGAAATGTACTCATGAAAGTTAATAAAGAGCCACTGTCCACTACCCTCTAAGTATCCCCATTCCCCTCCCTTGCAACTACTCTGACATCTCCAGGATCCCAAAACTCCAAGCTTAACACCTAACTGCACCACAAGCAGGGACCTGATTGGTCAATGGTCATGTTTGACTTATTGCTTAAATACTTTGACACCTTGAGGTGAGAGGCATTTATATAAGTTATGACATTTATATAAGTTAATTCAGTTTTAACATTTAACTTATATTAATGTAATAGTATTGGTACTATAACATTTAAGGAAGGATGACCTGATTTCAGCCAATTCACCCTCTTCTGATCATTCCAGCCTCTTCTGGGGCTAGAAATGTCTTAGAAGTTGCCATGAAATACACCCCAGCCCTTACCCCACCTCCCCTCAGCACTCCACACAGGTGCCTATTCTTGTTCCCTGAGATATTGCAAACTGGCAGGATCTCTTTCCTTGCCACTCCACTCCTCATCTTCACTTTAGTAAATCTTAATCTCCACAGTTAGCCTTTTTCTTCTCTCCTGTGTGGGGACAGAGTATCTATAAATATTTTTGATTTGTTGGTGATGCAGAGTCTATATTTTTTACTGTTGTCCTAGAGACAGTAGGACATTGAAAGATCATTTTTTAAAAAATGTCAGGGCCCCTGAGGGATCAGACAACTCTGAACTCCATGAACAAGCTATTTTTCTCTCTCTGAAGTAAACACTTAAGGGTACCTAATCTTGACAAAAGAAAAAATATTCTTTTTCTGCATTTCATTTAAAAAAATGCACACAGGGTGTTCATACTGAACATATTTTTTCAAAAATATTATTTGGTCAAAGTAATCAGTGAGGCAGGGTTATTGCACAGCATGATAGTCACTACTCGTGTAGCTACTGCAATATACAATCTTAATTTAGTGACATTCAATTCAGTTTTGGGGCCGGGCACAGTGGCTCATGCCTGTAAGCCCAGCACTTTGGGAGGCCAAAGCAGGCAGATCACGAGGTCAGGCATTCGAGACCAGCCTGGCCAATGTGGTGAAAGCCTGTCTCTACTAAAAAAATAAAAAATAAAAATACAAAAATATAAAAATTAGCTGGGCATGGTGGTGGGCCTCTGTAGTCCCAGCTACTCAGGAGGCTGAGGCAAGACAATCGCTTGAACCTGGGAGGCGGAGCTTGCAGTGAGCCAAGGTCACACCACTGCACTCCAACCTGGGCAACAGAGTGAGACTCTGTCTCAAAAAAAAAAAAAAAAAAAAAATCGGTTTTGGAGTTCTTCCCACAGCTCATCTCTTTTCCTTTTTGCTGTACCTATCAGTTTTGAGAGTCACTCCTAAAGCAAGAATGAGTATGACATAATTAATTAAATCATTAAAGAACAGATGAACCTAGTTTGGAATGACTGGGGATTTAATCCTCAGAGAAGATATGTGGGGAAAATTTAGGGTGCTATAAGGCAGCTATCCTAGAGAGAATTAACATATGAAAATCCACTAAATCAAACATCAAAAATTGTCCTAACATACCCGACTTAAAAGTGGGATAGAATTTGCTTTTGTTTTTAAATGAAACTGACATCACCAAGAAATAACTATGATAATCTCATCAGAAACTCTTCAAATATTTAAAGAAAAAATATCCATTCGACAGTGAATACACACTTAGATGGTTCACTGGTAAACAGAATACACAATCTGCAGGAATTCTGCCATCTACTTGGCAAGTGGAGCGATAGAGTTGCAAAGTTATGCTAAGCATCAGCTAGGAGAGTAACTTAGAAAAGTGAGTTTTCATGTTAGTTGTGGAAATGCTCACAAAGTGAAGCCTGTGCTGGGCCTTAGAAGGTAATTATAATTTGAGGAAGTGAAAACAAGGTAAGTGCAATTAATTTCTAGTTAATTCAATCAACTGAAATAGAAACCTATTGGGAATAATGAATGTTTCTCTCCTGTTGTTCTAAAGAGAAGCTAGAGTTGTTGATTAGCTTCATAGAGGACACTGAAGGTTCAGGTTTGGGATGGTTCCCCTGAAGACAACAGGAAATCAACCTATGGGAGAGTGGCTGAAAGAAGCGCCTAGGGAAAATAAAACCAGAGTTTGTGTGCAGCAGGTGTAGAAAAACGCAAGTGATATTGCAATAGTCCAAGTAAGCAATGGCATAACTGTAACAAGGCTTCTAAGCTCCCTAAGATTAAAAAAAAAAAAAAAATCAGATAACTTTTCCACATTTGTCATCCAGCAGGTGGGAAAGATGGTAAGAGAATATAAAAAAAGATAGTAAGATTTCCTTTTAAGAACATCTCTTACCTACTCTGTCCTACCTGCTCATCAATATAGGTGCTGCTCTTGGTACCTGGTCTGGGGACAATCACACACAGATTCACTCTCTATATTTGTCATACAAAAAGCCTTCTAAAATTTGATATTTTTTTCGATTGTCAGTAATTCCATGTTTTCAAAAATATGGATGTGTAAGTGTTAGGGACAGGCAACGTGCTGTGGGCCCTGAGTGCCCCAAGCAGTCTTGCTAAGTGTGCTGAACTGCAAGGCCTGACTATCCCCAGAGCAACCACTCTAACTAGTCGCACAGGCAATCAAGTAGGTCAGGGTGACCAGACTGTGACCACTGTGAGACCACGAGCTCATGAAAGGAGGCAAACTGATTTTTTTGCTGCTTCCTACGAAAGGTGCTGAGCCTTTGACCCATGTTCCTCTTGTGTCATAATCTACTGCATGCCTAGCCCTTGCGTGGGCCCATCACGATGCCCTATGAGACTCAGAGACTGGGAACCTGGCACTACCATGTTGATGTGCCTGCTGTTTGCTCTACTGTGAGTAATAAGCTGTCTTTCTCTGATCCATGGTGTCTTGTCTATTCTTGTATTTATGGAGTGATGGCTTTGCTATCTTCTATGAGGTTGGAGCTCTTCTCAAACAGCAAGTTGGGTGTCAAGACAGACAATGATATTCTGAAAAAAAAAAAAAAAAAAGGCAAGGGCCTTATGGGCCAGGCTCAGGTACATGAGAAAACTCCCAAGAAGCCAGTAGCAAATGCTCTCACCAAGTGATGGGCCAAGAGGTGGGGAGAATAAACAATCCCACTCCTTTTTTATTCATTAACAAACAGGAGTTGAGTCACTGAATAGAGGCTGAGTGGTAGGATCAAAACAAGCTGCCCAAAGAGTACCATGATGTTCTTGATCTCCTGTGGAACAGTGGCCTAGGAAAGCGCCCTGGACTGTCAGGGAGGAGAGCACAACTGCTCCCTGTTTTAACATCTGAAACTAGAACAAGCTCTAGAGTGCATCACACCCCAGTACAGATTACTAAGATATCCACCTACAGCAAAAAGGAGAGGAGGGAAATCCAAGGCCAGTTTGATCAGTGGACTGAGGATCTGTTAGAGACACAGCTAGCACATCTGTGTGATGAGGAAGCAAAAGAGATTATGCTCTTAGAAGATAAATGGCAGCAACTAGCCCAGCTCATACTTGACCCCATGCCTCCAGCCTCTGGAGACTACTCAGTTGAGAAAGAATCTTACTCTTTTTTGTTTGTTTTTATTTTTGTTTTTTGAGACAGAGTCTCACTCTGTCACCCAGGCTGGAGTGCAGGGGTGCAATCTCAGCTCACTGCAAGCTCCACCTCCCGGGTTCATGCCATTCTCCTGCCTTGGCCTCCCGAGCAGCTGGGACTACAGGCGTCCGCCACCACACCCGGCTAATTTTTTTGTATTTTCAGTAAAGACAGGGTTTCACCGTGTTAGTCAGGATGGTCTCGCTCGATCTCCTGACCTCGTGATCCGCCCGCGTCGGCCTCCCAAAGTGCTGGGATTACAGGCATAAGCCACCGTGCCCAGCCGAGAAAGAATCTTATTCTACAGTAAGGCTTCCTACTTTGGATTTCTGTTTAATGACTATGCTGTGGCCCACATATGGCGACCTTCCACAAGGCCAATGAAGTGAAAAAGGCCTGTATAGAGTGACTTCCTCCATGGAGATCAATGATACTCTACTAGAGGAAGTCAAAAAGTGGGGTGACTTCCTTAGAACCACCTATTCCTTCAGTACCTCCACTGCCTGAGCCTGCGCTCCTGAAGTCTGATTTGATAGAGTTTTAAGAGAAGGAAGACTCGGGATGAGTCCGGTCTCTCTGTCCCCAAGAGGATCAAAAGTCTTACACCCCAGTGAGGGTACATAGCTCAAGGCCCCTGTCCACTCATTGCAATAGACTCACGGTTACTCTGCTGCTAACTCACTGCCTCCACTGGTGTATAATAGCCTATTGACAGTTTTCCAGCTGTGGTCACACCAGAGTGGCACTGGAGACAAAGCTATGCCATGTTTTGGGAGAGCCAAGATATTCACAACAAGACAATGGCATCCTCACAACAGAAGGCATCTAAGAGTGGGCAAAAGGACATGGTATTCCATACACATTTCAGATCCTTACAATCCTGAGGCTGCTGGCATTATCAAGAGATAAAACAGACATTTAAATAGTTGACTGAAAAAGATTGCTTGACAGAACATGTTGTCAGCATTGTAAACAACAACTTCGACAGTAAGGACATTAAGTGCAGCTGTTTCTGACAAAGAAATAAGCCCTTTGAAATTATTGCTTAGGAAAATCAGGACGAAAGGGAAGACAGGAAATGGAATGCAGAGACCAGATCTCCGTATCTGTGATTCTGAGAATACCCAACTTCTTTTTTCCCATTGATTCTAGTGTCTGGGGGCCCAATAAGTTTTATTTTAAGGTGGCAATTAAACAATATGAAGTGGGTGATTCCAACCTGTTGCCTGAACTACACCTGGTTTCAGTTATTGGGTATGACAGCTCACAGACTCTGAGCATAAGCAGCTGACAGAATGTGTAAACCCTACATTACCCCTCCATCGGCCCACTTGGACAATGATAGGGACATCACAGGTCATTACAAGTTCTATTACATTTCCCCAGCCCCGATGACACCCAACCCACTGGACTGAGCAAAGGAAGAATTTGCAGCTATTTCAGTAGGACAAACTGTGTGACTATGAGCGAGGAAAGAAAAACAACTCTGGCACCTAAAGAGGGAAGATCTTAGACCCTGAGAAATGTTGAGAGAAAAGAACATTTAATGCCCCCCACTTGTCCCCTAGATCTAGCCCCACCTGACAAAACAATCATATGGTCTTCTTGAGTCAAGCAGCAGCTATGCTAGCAATATGACTCACTGCTGGATCTATTGTCATCTTCCACGTGCTATGAGAACAGAAAAATTCATGTGGGCATAACTATCCAATAATTTTTTTGCTGTGTTTGACCCTTTTGTCAACAACTCCAAATGTGGACCTCTTCTCTCCCAAATGACAAACACATGGACTGTCACACCTCATTTCAATATGACTGATAAGAACTCACATGTGTCTCCTAAGGCCCAAGCAACTTTGGGTTATGCCACATACGGCAATCCAGTCTGTAACTACTTCGTGACAGCGCCTATTAGGCTTAACCAAACCCATGTAACGGTGATCCCAGTCAAGTTAAAAAAACAAATCCTGAATTGGAGTGACCTGTGCCTTTATGAGTCATGTGTTTACATGTGAAGGAGAGTAGACCATGGAACATCTGCCACTGGAGAAAGAGGTTAATTTTTGTCCCATTTATTGTCTTCTGTAATTATTGGCACTGACACCACCCCTTGCTCTACATTTATTTTATGAAGACACAGAATAAAGAGGGCTGCTATACCAGGAACATACTGACTCCTCATTCCATACAGCAGTATAGATACTGTTCCCTAGTAGTGAAATTCAGAGAGGTAGTAAACAGGAACCCATCCTTAAACTCAGCTACTATAGCTAATGAAACAGCACAAACCCTAGAAGATCAGCAGGCCAATCCAAACTCCCTTGTATGGATCATAATGGATAAAAGACCACCCTTAGACTGCATCCTTGCTGAATATGGAAGAGTGTGCACAGTCACCTACACCTGTGTTGTGTTTGGATTAACGTGAGTCATATAGAACACTCTACGTCATAGGAAACGGAGCTAAACGGTTATCTGAAATGAGACCTGCTTGTCCCCGCTGGGGCTTATTAAGTAGGCTGAGCCAGGGATGCTATGCATATGGCTAAGGCCAATACAGCAGATGGGCCTCATCCTGCTGACCAATATTTTGTTGATAGTATCTCTAATGTGAAAAATTTGAGTTTGGCCAGAATATATAAGGCCAATGGGTAGACTGTTGAGAAAGGCAGGCTACCATGGGCCCTGAGAGTCTCTTCACGTCCTTGCCTACTGTGCCAAGGCCTCGCTGTCCTCTAATGTTGAGCAGTTTCCACAGTTAATCACAGGCAAATAAAGTAGTCAAGGCAACCACAATGTGATTATGTTGTGTCTTGTTGCTCCCCAAGTGGGAGAAGGATCTGGCTCACTTCCTGCTTGCTCTAAAAGGTGCTGAGTCCTTGGCTCTGTGTTCATCTCCTGCAACACCAACCACTGCCCACTGGGCTCATTGCGTGGCCTGTGGGATTTGGTGCCAAAGAAATTGGTACTGCCTTGTTGATGCTCTTGCTGTGCTGTAAATAACAAACTGTCTCACTCAGATTATTGTCTAGCTTTGGCATTTAAGGAGTTGCAGAAGGTTTACTCCTTGATGTCCATTATGAGCTTAAGACTTCTTTCCTGACAATAAATAAATCCTCAAACAAAACATATAATAAGCCAATAAAGAATGCCAGAGTGAACATGAGCCTCATTAGAGAAAGTAGGAACTATATACTTAATAAGCTTAAACAATAAATTAGTGAGGAAAAGTAAATGTAATCCTAGTCACTAAAAATAAGTATATACATACATACTTAAAGCAAAAAAGAGAAAGGATAGCAACAGCAATCCAGATAAATCTGAATTTATCTAACAAACCTAAGGAAAAATGATATAAAATTCATATATAACTAGTAAGAATGATTTATAATTGAATCAAAACAAGTAATAGCAATGAAACTGTACTTAAAGAGAAAATATGGCTCTTGATGAATATTTTGACTTTATTTTCCTTAAAAAAATTGGCTTATCTACAAGAATACCATGTGAATTCACACCATTTATTCTGGAAGAGTTTTCAAGTATTGAATCAAAAATGAAAAAACGATTCAATTTACAAAAAAGCAAAATGAGTGGGGAAAAAATAATTGATCCATATATTTAAGCACATTAAAAAATCCAAGAGTTTGGAGCAGTGGTGTGTTGGTATATCTTAACAGCCAGTTTTACAGAGAAGAAAACTGATTTATAGTGTTTGCCCGTTTTCAAAGTATAAATACTCCTGCTCCAGCTAATTTCAAGCTACCAACAATACATCACTGATCAAAACTGGGAAAAGGTATGGAAAAGTGTCTCCTATGAACTTATACAAGTCAGCTGTAGCACACCACCCACTTGGGGTGCAATGGACAATATATACAAGTAATACAATACATTTGTATACAATATATACAAATAAAAATCTTCCCAGTAAGCTTTCATTGCCAATGGAAACAGTACAGCTAAATGGCAAAAAGCTAAACAATGTCAGGAATATTTGGGTTAAAGAATCCTTCACCATTTACTATTGTGTGCATGAGCAACTTATTTCATTGTTCTTAGATTTACTTTCCCATGCACACAATGGGAATAACAGTATCCACCCTATATTGTTGTTAGAAGGGCAACAGGAAGAGGGAGAAGAAAAGCCCCTTCTTCCTTCCCCAATCTTGATATCTCCCTTTAGCACCACCTATTGGCAGAGACTAACATCAAGCCACCTGGCAAAGAAAAAATCTATTCTGAAAAGTCCAGAACCATTATCACAAAGTAGGACAAAATAGGATGGGATGGGTGGGTTTAGATATGAGACATAAGAGCTAGCATGCTCCCCAAACTGGAATAGTGCTAGAAGAACCAGGACAGCTCCTGAGACTTCAGGAGCTAGGAGCAGAGACTGAAATACTGACAGCATCCTGCTTCTCCAGCCCTCACCTTACTTCTGTCTGCATCACCTTTATTCCACCATGGATCGGCTTCTGCATGAGTCAGAGATCATGCACATTGTCATCATCCAGGATCACACTTTTCAATTATCAAGACCACGTGGAGGTTGGGGATTGGGAGGAAAACTTCTCCTACAACTTTATTGTGCATAGCAGCCCTCCCTCCTTCAATGAATTTTTGTGACCAAGAGGGTGCGCAACTGTGGTGCCTCACATGACACAGGCCCACTCCTGGAGGGGAGAAGTAAGGAGCTATAAGTGTAGCTCCCACAAAAAGCACACAGATGAAATAGAAGAAAGAAGAGTTACCACAAAAGAAGGGGCAAAGAAAGACAAAACAACAAATATCCATGAACAATATTTCAAAAGTTTCATTTTATGCCTTTTTTTTTTTTGGCTTCGGGCCATTATCTAAGATCCTATGAACAAAGTAGAGGGGCAAGTTTGCAAGTCTAATACTGAAAAAGACAATTCTGCTCCTGCACAGCCAACTTGTTCACTGTGCTTGAGGTCCTCTGCTTTCATTTCAGCAGTGACTGAAATTACATAACCAAGGAATGGTGGTGGACACGATAAGGAGTCACAGTGTGATGAGTCATAATGGTGGTTGGATTTCACTGCTGCAGCCTCTTAAAAACCAGAAGAAAAAGGATTTGAAAAGCAAGTTAAATGTTATGAGTAGATGTTGGTTTTAAGTTTAACATCTTCTTTCTAGAGAACCAACAACAATTACGACAAAGGGGTTTTTATTCAAGCAGAGAAATATATACTATTATGGTATTTGGTTTAAAGTTCAATTTATTAAATTCATATATCTGATAAAAGCTTTGAAAACCAATTTTTGCTCAGACACTGATTACAAATTTCATTAATTAAATTCCCTCAAATACTTTTAACCGTAATTACAAACTTAGTATGGTTGATTCTTCTGAATATATTGAGCATGTTAAACAGCAATTCACGTACAAAAACAGTCAGTACAAAACTTAATACCTTTACATTAAAACTAGTTATCAAAATTGTAAAATGGGTTTAACTGTGCTTCTTATTTTTAGGCTTATTTTGACACATTGCTAGTGCTCCTATTTTCGGTTGTTCTTAGAGTTCTGTTGATCTCGCCAGACCCAGAGGAAGAATAATGGTCTCACACAAGTCAAAGGTGCAGATTCTGAATTATTGGCTATGGGACCCTGGGTCTGTATCTTGGGTGTGATTATAAAGGCTATGGTGATTCAAACAAATGACACTGAGCATCACGGGATGAATACCTTTATATAATAAATGTTTTAGCTTACAAGTTTATGAAAATTGACATCTTTTTTTGAAAATTATGTATTTTTTAATTTTTGGATGTCTGGTCCCTGATCTATTGTCTGACACTATGACATACGGGCCTAGTCTCCTGACATTATTTTAAGAGTATATATTTCTTTTATTGTTGTTACTGTTGTTGTTGTTATGGAGTCTCACTCTGTCACCCAGGCTGGAGTGCAGTGGCGTGATCTCGGCTCAATGCAAACTCCACCTCCCGAGTTCAAGTGATTCTCCTACCTCAGTCTCCCGAGTAGCTGGGATTACAGCCACCCGCCATCACGCCCAGCTAATTTTTGTATTTTTACTAGAGACAGAGTTTCACCATGTTGGCCAGGCTGGTCTTTGAGCTCCTGGACTCAGGTGATCCACCCGCCTCAGCCTCCCAAAGTGCTGGGATACATGTGTGAGCCACCACGCCCAGCCTTAACAGTATATATTTCTAATTAAACTAAAGAGCTTCTGCACAGCAAAAGAAACTACCATCAGAGTGAACAGGCAACCTACAGAATGGGAGAAAATTTTTGCAATCTACTCATCTGACCAAGGGCTAATATCCAGAATATACAAAGAACTCAAACAAATTTACAAGAAAAAAAACAAACAACCCCATCAAAAAGTGGGCAAAGGATATGAACAGACACTTCTCAAAAGAAGACATTTATGCAGCCAACAGACACATGAAAAAATGCTCATCATCACTGATCATCAGAGAAATGCAAATCAAAACCACAATGAGATACCATCTCACACCAGTTAGAATGGCGATCATTAAAAAGCCAGGAAACAACAGGTGCTGGAGAGGATGTGGAGAAACAGGAACACTTTTACACTGTTGGTGGGATTGTAAACTAGTTCAACCATTGTGGAAGAGAGTGTGGCGATTCCTCAAGGATCTAGAACTAGAAATACCATATGACCCAGCCATCCCATTACTGGGGATATACCCAAAGGATTATAAATCATGCTGCTATAAAGACACATGCACACGTATGTTTATTGCAGCACCATTCACAATAGCAAAGACTTGGAACCAACCCAAATGTCCATCAATGATAGACTGGATTAAGAAAATGTGGTACATATACACCATGGAGTACTATGCAGCCATAAAAAAAGGATGAGTTCATGTCCTTTGTAGGGACATGGATGAAGCTGGAAAACATCATTCTCAGCAAACTATCAAAAGGACAAAAAAACAAACACCGCATGCTCTCACTCATAGGTGGGAGTTGAACAATGAGAACACTTGGACACAGGAAGGGGAACATCACACACCGGGGCCTGTTGGGGGGTGGGGGAGAAGGGGAGGGATAGCATTAGGAGATATACGTAATGTAAATGACGAGTGAATGGGTGTAGCACACCAACATGGCACATGTATACATATGGAACAAACTTGCACGTTGTGCACATGTACCCTAGAACTTAAAGTATAATAATAAAAAAAAAAGAGTATATATTTCTTACCAGACCTTTTTAGTCTAATTACTGGAGCCATCTAGGGCATCTAGGGCAGATCTACACTTTTGGCTTCCCTGGAAGAAGAAGAAGAATTGTCTTGAGCCACACATAAACTACACTAACACTAAAGATAGCTGATGGGCTTTACAAAAACTTGCAAAAAAGTCTCATAATGTTTTAAGAAAGTTTATGAATTTTTGTGGGCCACATTCAAAGCCGTCCCGGGCAGCGGGTTGGACAGGCTTGATCTAGAGCTTAATCTCTATGAACAGCTAATTTCTTTAGATTAGGCTGATTTACTTACTGTAGACAAAAATTTAAAAACTTCCATCTTCTTCATCAACAGGCCTGATTAATTTTTCACCCATTTACTAGGTTATTGTAGATGATCGCCAGAGCTAATCAGTACTCCCTGCTCTTAATAGAGTTCCTGCTTTGTACAGAAATTTTTTCTTGCTTACACAAATAAAAGTATATCTATACTTTGTTAAAATAGATTAATAGAAGAACCAGAATACCAACATACAATATTACTTCTGCTATAAATTCAGTAAAAATTTTTAAATATCCAAGTATATACAAGTTTATGGTAGAGAATAACTACCATTTATATACCTAATAGTGACCTGTTTTACTTGTAGTATCAATTCATGACTTTATGCAGATGCAAATTTATAAGTATTGTTATTATTATTTGATGCTTATAGTCTCCTTTTTCTTTTCCCTCTTAAATAGACATGGGGTCTTGTCATGTTGCCCAGGCTGGTTCCAAACTCCTGGCCTCAAGCGATCCTCCCACATTGGCCTCCCAAAATGTTGGGATTACTGGCATGAGCCACCACGCCTGGCCAGGAAGTCCCTAAAGCAGACTTACTCACTTTTTGTTTTTCACTGCCCTTTACATTTTTGAAAGTATTCTTGCCTCCTGATAACAGGATAATTGAAATTGTAATCAAATATCTTGATTTGTTTTCCCACCCTAAGGCAGGAAGTCAAATACCTCCAAAGAGACTTGGTCCCTTTTATGTAGAGAACAAAATTAGAGACCAAACAAAATCTGAGCCCTAAGGGCACACAAAGAAAAGTATGATGGGCAAATGACATAAAGAGTACTCTTGGACTTCTTTCATAATATCTGAGCTAGAAAAATGTGTATTTAAAAGTAGGACTTTCAACTAATTTTTCCAACTTACTATGTTTTTATTCTCTTACTTTTAACATTTCATCAACCCCTAGAATTTTCTCCTACATTGACACTAAGATGTCAAAAGCTCAGCAGAGACCTTCAAAAGAGAGCAAAAGTTTAGAATTCAATATTGTTTTTACATCCAAAGAATATTTACACACAGCAAACTAAAAGTAGTGTTAGAAGGGTTTAAAAAGCAAAATTATACCACAGAAGTTAAGAGAATTAGAAAATAAAGTATAGTTCATGATTTTGGATAGGAGGATTACTGTAATTGTGGGGCATTGATGTCTATGCTCCTAGACAGAGAACTGCCACACTTACTTCTTTGAAAAAATGTAAGGCACTAGAGGTTGAAGGACTGACTAGAGAGAAAACAAAGTATTTCATGAAACTAAGCCAGTTTTATGAGACCATAGATAACTGTGCTAGGTAAATCAGTCCTACTTAAAGCCAATTTCTAAGTACTCATATATTACAAAAATACTTATTAAAAACCATCTGTTGGTTGAAACTAGTTTAGTTCCATGAATGACTCAACTATGTGCTATTATAAATATATGTGTGTGTGTGTGTGTCTGTGTGTGTGTGTGTGTGTATATATATATATATTTTTTTTTTTTTGAGACTGAGTCTTGCTCAGTCTCCCAGGCTGTAGTGCAATGGCGAGATCTCAGCTCATTGCAACCTCTGCCTCCCAGGTTCAAGCCATCCTCCTACCTCAGCCTCTCAAGTAGCTGGGACTACAGGCATGCGCCACCACACCCAACTAATTTTTATATTTTCAGTGGAAATGGGGTTTTACCATATTGGCCAGGCTGGTCCCAAACTCCTGACCTCAGGTGATCCACCCACCATGGCCTCCCAAATTGCTGGAATTACAGGCATGAGCCACCATGCCTGGCCTCATTAAATATTCTTAAACATCATAAAATGTTATACAATGAATTGGAAGCAGTGGCAGCATCATTTTTTAATTTATTTAAATTCCACAAAAAAAATAAACAGACAACTAGAAAAGAAGACAAAACCAGATGTGCAACATCTTCAACAAACTGAGGTGACAAGGTATCCTCACCCATTCCAAAATACAGGCAGATGTGGACAAACCTTCACTAGCTATAAGAGAGGCACAGCCTGTGTGCCAGGGAAAGGATTGGGGATCAAGGAGGCATCCTACGGCCCTAAGAGCCCAAAAACAGCCAACAAGAATTCACTGGAAATTTCAGAGGAACAGTGTGAGAATCACAGCTGAAACTGGGTGGGTTTTGCATCGTCCAGGGGTGGGTGAGTCCAGTAATTTCTACAGAGACTGGAACAGTCTGTTCCCCCATGAACTGTCAAAACTAATCTCCAAAGCTCCTTTCCCGGCTGAAGCCCAACACTAAGGATGAAGTGTTGGGAATAAAATCAAAATTGGGAAACATGAGACTATCAGAGAAAAAGGAAAGAGCTCCATTCTCATCCCTCCATTTAAAAAAAATGAGGGGATGAGAACATTTAAATGAATACATTTTTTAAAAAATGGGGATGAGAACAGAACCAGGAGATCAAGGAAAGTAAATGGCCACATTTTTTAATACTACACAAAACAGAAGAATTTGCTTTAGAGTGTAAAGTTATAAAAGTTATCTTAAGTCCTCCTTCTAAAGGGTAAGAAAACAGATTTCATTAAAAAAAAAACAGAAAAGACATGAGGCTAATGCTATACTAAGTTAATATAAGAAAAAGGGGAAAATGAACATACACAATCTGTAGCACTAAGGTCAATATGACCAGGAAGCACCAACTGAGGATTTGTCAAGTGAGACATAAGGAATGTTGATTGTCAGGAAGACAGTTAATACACTTTTGAAATTACAGATGTAGAAATAATGTGTTATACACGTAGAGTGCTTTACACATCTACATAACTTTAAAATTTGGTCAGGCATTTGGAGTTGATTATAAATGAATTAAGAATTATTCTCACCATTTTATAACTGGGAAAACTGAGGCTTACAGAGAGTAAGACTTTTTCTAGATCACATTGCTTGAATTGCTAAAATAAATGCATGCCATAAAGGCATGCTCAAAAATACATGAAAAATAGAATCTAATATTTCAAAATGAGCTGAATTCTTTAGGAAAAAAATGATAGAAGTCATAAAGATCAATACAAATCAGTATGGGAAAAACTAAAATGAGATGATAGAATTCAGAACAGAAATGGAAATAAAAGAATAATTTCAGAAAAGAACATTAAACTAGAAAGAAGAATAGAAAGTAGACATAAAAGAAGCAGAAGGTAAAAGGGAGAGAAATTTTAAAAATCACAGACGTATAAAGGGATTTGAGGGCAATCTGGTTGCAACATCTATCACCCCATTGATGGCCAGAGTTGATTGGGCTGAAAAGAGGATGACCTTCCTCAATAGAGGAGGACTATTCTTTGGTCAAGGGTATATGAGTAGCTGTACTCCCCTACTAGAAATTCCAAACAAGCTCTCAAAAAGATATGAAGTCAAAACAATGAAATACCACCACACAGCTATTAGAGTGAGAAAATCCAAAACACTGACAACCCCAAATGCTGGCGAGGTTGTTGAACAGCAAGAACTCTCATTTATTGCTGGTGGAAATGCAAAATGGCACAGCTACTTTGGAAGACAGCTGTTCAGTTTCTTACAAAACTAAACATGCTCACCACAGAATCCAGCAATCATACTCCTTTGTTCATAGCTTTATTCATAAATGCCTCAACTTGGAAGCAACTGAGATGCCTTCCAGTAAGTGAATGAATAAACTGTGGTACGTTCAGACAATAGAATATTTTCAGCACAAAGGAAATGAGCTTTTAAGTCATTAAAAGACATAAAAAGAGACGTGAATGCATATTACTGAGTTAAAACAGCCAATCTAAAAAAGCTACATACTGCATGATTCCAAATATATGATATTATGGAGAAGGTAAAACTATAAAGACAGTAAAAGATCCGTTGTTGCTAGTGGTCCCAAAGGCTTCCCCAGAAATGGCAAAGCATGAAGGATCTTTAGGGCAGTGAAACTCTTCTGTATGATACTGTAAGGGTGGACACATGTCATTACACATTTCTCCAAACTCAGAGGATATACAACACGAAGAGTGAATCCTGACGTAAACTACAGACTTTGGACAATGATGATGTGTCAATGTAGGTTAGAACAAACGCACCACTCTGGTGGGGGATGTCAATAGTTGGGGGCGGTATATGTGGAGGAGAAGACGAGGGATATATGAAACCTCTCTGTACGTTATGCTCAATTTGCTATGAACCTAAAACTGCTCTAAAAAATAAAATTTCTTAAGAAAAACTATGAAGAAACAGATAAAAATAACTTGAGAATAAGTAACAAATATTGAAAAGTCGGTAGAGGAGCCACCATTCCAGCAAGGCAGACACAATCATTGTTAAAGCTCATACGTAAATATGAATGTCCAAAGAGGAAATCAAATTGAGAAAACAGAATACCAAAAAACATGATTTGATTTTTAAAATTCTGTAATTAAAAAACTCAAAACTACACACTGAAAGCAAATCCTGAAACATGTAGTATACCTGAAAAATTAGAACTAGAAATTACCAACACAAAGAAATAGTCTAGTAAATTAGTGGGATTTAAGAAAAGATAAACTTTGAGTATCAAAGCAAAAAAGCCACATCATTTACAAAGAAATTACATTTTTATCAGACTTTTCAACAGCAATGCTTTACACCAAAGGGAAATAAAGCAGCATTTAAGATATCAAAAAAGTAAATGTAAAGCAAGGGTTTTATACCCAATCAAACTGACATGTAAATATGACATGAAACAAATATCAACATGCAATAACTTAGGGAATATTTTCACATTACTTTCCTGCAGAATCTACTAGAGAACAAGTTTCAGATAACCAAAATGATTAAAGAAAAACTGACAAAAGTATGGGTAATGAGCATTAAATAGAAAAGTAAAAAGACTCAATAATGTTAAAAATTATGATATAGTATTCCACAGCTATATGCTATGACAATAAAGAGATTCTGTAACTTTTTTTTAGTGGGGAAGAATGAGAAGAGCATGTGCATAAAGAAATATTAACTGTTTTTATATTAATGGTGGTAGTATTAGTGTATAATTCTGAGTCTGTTGCATAAGTAATGTGGCATAATATAAGTGAATAATTATATGATATTTTAATCATCCCATGTATTTGAGAATCAGGATTCCTGATGTGGAAAAAGAAGATTTATATGTAAGACGGAATCTATTAAAAAGAAATCCTGCATTAGAAGTTTGACTTTTAAGTATTATTTCTCAGTATAAAATATCTTTGTAGATTTTAGGTAACATTTTTCCTCCTAAATACTGTCCACTGCAGGCCTAAAAAAAAAACAATGTCCAACCCAGTAGCAGTATACACCAGTAGCTCCTAGCTTATGGTCTTCAGAAACCACTTCCACTAAAAGACGTCAGTGATCCTTGGCAAATGGCTGATTACAGGAATAAGAAATGTACAAGATAAGCCAGAACATCTCCTACCAGAGAGCAAGAAAGCCATCAAAGACGACTGGGGGCATATGCAAAAGATCCAGAGGCCAGATTAAGGAGGCCTCTCAGACAAAGACAGTCAAATTAAGTCTTAATAAGGATTACAACTACATACTAATGTTTAAACCATAAGTTCATAATGGTATTTCTTAAAAGTGGTACCCTAATTGATCAGCAGTATAAGATGATAGTGACCAACTTATTATTTTAAAATTGGTAAAGAATAAAATACATTTATCTTGTCTTTTCAATTATAGCTATACATAAGAGTAGCCAAACAGTAGATGAGCTTAAGTTTCTTGTAGAAGATTTCAAATGACAGAGGGAGAAAGAATTAGAGTATCATCACATGGCAATCTTAATGAATTACTGGATCTAACCTTTCAGTGGCAATGGCTACTAACATCAGCAGTACAGGACACATACCACCTATGGAATGGTTTCGCAAAAAAATTCTTATCTAAGTTTTTATATCCAGATACAAATATACAGGAAATAAAGGGGACAGAGGAATATGCTAAGCCGTATGTTGAGAATGCAAAATATAATCCAGACTGGGGGAATCTCGGATCAAAGATCTCGGCTTTTTCAACAATAAATTGCAAGGGAGAAAGGGAAGATGGAAGGAACACCTGTACATTAAAGAGACTATAAAGGAACTATTCTTCGCCACATGGGCACTAAAATATGTGTGTGTATACATATATACATATATATACATGTACAGATACATACATACATATATACATGTATATACATATATATTATATATATATGAAAAGAAGAAAGGGAGGGAGGAAACCAGAGTATTCAAGGTTGCACACTTTGGTGATAAAGAGTGAAAAATAGTGATTACAGTCAGGATACTGGTCACTTTTAGAAAAAGTGGAAAGAGAACGGGGAATTACAAATACAAAGTTGCGGGGTCTTCAAAGGTGACTAACAAAGTTCTATTTTTTAATTTGGGTGATAGCTACAAAGCCATTTGCCTTATAATTCATGTTATATATTTATTTTATACAATTCTTTGTATCTGTTTAATTTTACAATAAAGGAGTTTTAGTTATGATATATATGTATATGTGTGTATATATGCGTGTATATATAATCCTTTTTTTTTTTTTTGGAGTCTTGCTGTGTCACCCAGGCTGGAGTGCAGTGGCGCAATCTCAGCTCACTGTAACCTCCGCCTCCTGGGTTCAAGAGATTCTTCTGCATCAGCCCCCTGAGTAGCTGGGACTACAGGCACGTGCCACCACGCCTGGCTAATTTTTGTATTTTTAGTAGAGACGGGGTTTCACCATATTGGCCAGGCTGGTCTCAAACTCCTGATCTCGTGATACGCCCACCTTGTCCTCTAAAAGTGCTGGGATTACAGGCGTGAGCCACCACGTCCTGCCAGTAAAATATATTTTAAGTACTTTATATTTCAGGCCTTTTTCTTGTTATTCTGAATTTGTGAGCATACTTAATATGAACTTCCCTTTTCAAAGTCACAATTTTATTTAAAAAGTTACTATATTTACAGTCATATGCTTAGAATAGTGCACAGAACAGGGACTCAGGAAGTGGTTACGAAACAAAGTAAAATGTGCTGCCAATAGAGTAAGAGATCTAGAAATTTGTCAACTGAAAGCAAACAGAATATTCATAGAAAGATAAACTAATTTTGAGACAGCCTTAAGGAAAATGTGTTCTTCTCCTTGGAACTAGAAATGCTTATAGGACAGCAATCAGACGGAGCCACCATTCCAGCAAGGCAGACACAATCATTGTTAAAGCCCAAGAATGAACATTATCTTCCAAAGAAGTTGCACCTAGTATAATTTTTATTTATGAAATGAAAAGTAGCTTTACATTAGGCACAGAGATCTATCAGACTAACTTTGATTACCAGGAAGCAATTCTCTGTAGAACAGAGAGCTCCCTCCCTAGGTGGCAGATCCCCAAGAGAGCTGGGTGTGAGTTACTTCAAGAGCTCTGGGAATCTGTAAGTACGACTGAATGTGTCATCCACATAAAATGTTCTGTGATGGTTCAAATATAAGGAGGTGTTTTTATATTTAATATGATTCCAATTAATTTAAAAATATTATTTAACTCAGTTTCTGACATCTAAGAGATTCCTGTGTACATTTAGATTCAATAACCTGATTTTCTCCCAACTTTTTATTTTGAACATTTTCAAAGGTACAGAGGAGTTGGAAGAACAGCATGTGGACACCCACAGGCTCTCCATCTAGTTTCATCAATTCTTAACATTATTAGCAGTGTGTGTCCATTTTCTCTTGCTCTCTTCCTTGTGAGCTTACTCAATGCTTTTATTTTGCTGGTACTTTTGTAAGTAAATTCCAGATATCATTTCTCTTTACCCCTTACCTGAGCATTATCTAAAATTAAAATTAAGGGAATGTACCAACACAACCACAATGTGACTCTCATACCTACTAACATAACAATAACAGACAGAAACAAAGAGAAACTGACCATATTCAAATTTCACCAATTGTCCTAAAAACAACTTTTAAAGCTTGGGTTTTTTTTCTGACCTAGGATCTAAATGAGATTCAAAGAAGGTCTTCAGTTGTTTTTTCTTGAGTCTCTTTTAATACAGAATAGTCCCCTCACTCATTTTCATTTTTTATGACATTAATTTTTCAGAAGAGGCCAGGTCAGTGGTCTTGTAGAATACCCCACATAATGGATTTGTCTGATGCTTCATTAACAGATTCATCTTAAATATTTTTTGCAAGAATATTTCAGAGGTGTACTGTGTACTTCTCATGGCATTGGAATCAAGAGACACATAAAGCCAGTTGTCCTACTATTAGGGATGCTAAGTTGGTCACCTGGTTAAGATGATCATGGGCACATGTCTCCAAAGTTTCATTTTTCCTTTTGTAAATAGCAAGTAATCTATAGGGTGATACTTTAAGACCATGTGAATTTCCTGTTCCCCAAAACCTTTGCACCTTTGCCCATTAGTTTTAGTATCTATTAATGTTATTCCCCTGGGGGTTACAAGATAGTGATTTTTTTTTTCTTTTTTTTTTTTTTTTTTTGAGACAGAGTTTTGCTCTTGTCGCCCAGGCTGGAGTGCAATGGCGCGGTCTCAGCTCACTGCAATCTCCGCCTCCAGGGTTCAAGCGATTCTCCTGCCGCAGCCTCTGGAGTATCTGGGATTACGGGTGCCCACCACCATGCCCAGTTAATTTTTGTATTTTTAGTAGAGATGGGGTTTCACCATGTTGGCCAGGATGATCTCCAACTCCTAACCTCAGGTGATTCACCCACCTCGGCCTCCCAAAGTACAGGATTACAGGCATGAGTCACCGCACCCGGCTGTGATTTTCTAACATTACTTATATTTCTGTACTTATTAGCTGATATGTCATCAGTCAATAGATATGAATACAAATAGTGTCATATGAGAGTACAAAACTTCAATGAGATTGAAAGCCATAAATCTAGGGAGACACTGGAAATTTGGCTAGAGATCATACAAATGTTCAACTTTCTACAAAGCCTGCTGCACCATCTCACAGGACAATTCGTTCTTCTTGAAAAAGCTTTACTGATTGACAGCACTGCTCTCTGAATTATTTGCATAGACTTCATTATTGGATTTAATATGGATAAACACAATTTTTTAAAAATAGAGGCTCATTACTCCTGACACATAGTGTTAGGATTTTAGAAAGCTGCAGGAAATAACTAAAAGTAGGCTAATTTGGGCCACGGAAACACTAAGCAAATGACTGTACAACCCCTACTTTCATACATGCTGAGTGCAACCAAATTTTAATATTTGCTGTTTATCTTCATTTCCCTTAATTTCTGATGTGTTTAATTTCCCTTAATTTCTGATGTGTTTAATGCAAAGACTACATGGGGCCATGTTGTTAAGCTTTTGTGCAAGGCATATAGCTCTATAATTTGCGATTCCCTGGGACTGTCTTGAAAATAAGCCAGAAACTGCTGCAGGTGCAGAATTCATCAGCTTAAAAACTGCATTCAAGGAGAAGACCAATTTCATTAAATGAAGACATGGTATGTAGAGTTTTCTACAGGCTCAGGCAGAAGAACCCAACCTACTTGTATTTTGCATTGAATCAAGAATTTGGCTGGGCAGTTATAGTCCTGCCCCTCTGATTTCAACAAAAGCTTTAGTCAAAATGGGGGTTCCATCACCAGAAATGTCTCCTCAGAGATGTACAAGTTTTGGAAGGGTAATTTTAAGAGTTAAAGATGTGTGAAATCACCAACTGCCCGCATAAATAATGAGCACCTCTCTTTTCTGATCTCAGGTCATCTGTTCCAAGGGAGACGGATGGTTGAAACACTACAGAAATCAGAGATGGCCTACTGATCAGTAGGATGGCCTACTGCAGTATTCTGTGAGTACTTATTTTTGTTGCTTTAGTCAAATTTGAAGAATGGAGTAAATACTTGCCAATAGGAAACAATTTATAGGGATTATGAAATGAAGGTAGAAAACCAACAGTCCTTGGATGAAATTTAAGAATGATTGAAATAAGGGAATGGATCCTGAAGACAGGCCAGTTCCTAAAACGGACAATGCTTTGTGTTCTGTTCAGAAAATCAAATACTCTATTCTAATAATATACTACATAGTAGTACTATGTGATATTCAAAGTATTTACTAGAAGTAGATGATGCATCATTACTCTTTATCATCTCATTTTATTGAAGAGGAAGATCTTCCTCAGAGGAACATCCTGAATAGGGATGTCACTACCACAAGGTACTCCATTAGAAACTGGGGAATTATGGCCTGTCTCAGGGCATCATGTATCTCCAATAAGAGTTTTAAACTTCCTTATCTCTATCCTCTTCCATGTTTTTTTTGTATGAGTTGTATTAGTTAAAGAATGTCATGCTTTCTTGGAGGAAAGAATATCACAAAGTACAGGGTAGTTAAGTAATTCCAGAAGGTTTTTTAATTCTAAATTTAGTCTCCCTCTTACATATTCCTGAGAGTTTCTGGCATAGCAAATTTTAAAAAATAAAACAGTAGTCTTTAGCGCTCATCAGCTCTTCATTTATTTAATTATTGGTTCAATGTCTTTTCTCTTTAACTAAATAATAGCCTATCTCAAGAAGAGGACTTCTCACTGCTATATTTCAAATGCTTAGCACATAACAGAAAATCAATATATCTTTATTCAATAAATGAATTAAAAAATTAATAATCAATGCAGTCATGAAAAACTCAGTCCAGAAGTCACTTCTGACTTAGTCTGGGAATCCTCAGGCTTTTCTTACATAAATGTCAAATAACATTGATTCTCTTCCTTACAATATCTATATTATAATATCCAAGCACCTCCTTTGGGCAATTGTACCTCTCTCTGAAGCTCCCAAGAAACCCACGTCCTGGCCAAATATAGCTCCCCTCCTGAGCACAGATACGGCTCATCTTAGCACTGTGGATATTTCTCATTTGGCCATGTGACATGTTCTAACACCAAATATGTGGAAGTTTTCCCACACCAAACAATTCTAATTCTCCGACTCCAACTGAGCATCTAACAATTCAGTTCTGATATCAACTCCTGGAGTTAGTTCAGACCCCATGAATTAAGAGTTCAGTCATGCCAGACTGCAACTCCTATTTCCGCTCAGTCAACTATAAGTTTGAGGGCTCCCACAACCTTCCTCTCAGGTGTGATAATACGCTGTAATGACTCACAGAACTCAGGTAAGCACTCTATTATTACCCCTTTATTATAAAGAAACACTCAGAAACAACCAAACAGAAGAGATGCACAGGGCGAGGTATGGGGAGGCAGGCACAGTGCTTCCACATCCTTCCCAGCTATACCATTCTTCCAGAATTTCAATGTCTTCACCTACCTGGAAGCTCCCCAGACCTCACTATTTAAAGGATTTTATGGAAGTTTCATTATGTAGGCATAATTAAAACGTTGGCCATTGTTGATCGAGCTCATTACCCAGACCCTCTCCCCTTCCTAGAGGTTAGGAGGTGGGGCTGAAACTTTCAAGCTTCAAATCAATTTTTGTTCTTCCTGGTGACCAACCCCATCCGGAAGCTAATTAGAAGCCTACCAGCAGCTGAATAATGAATAAATGCTAATTTATTCATTAGCATAAATTCAGGTACGGTTGAAATGGACTCATTGTGAATAACAGAAGGCGCTCCTATCTCCCTTATTGCTCAGGAAAATAAGGGTTTTAATAAGAGCTTTGTGGGGACAAAGATCAAATATTTTGTCTTATTTTACCATACCATGATTGTCACTTTTCAACTTCCTCTTACCTGTAATACACTGAAAGGGGAAATATGATCCCCTATTTGTGCTGAAATCCACTATTAAGCTATAGCATAGAGCATTATCAGGCTCCTGGATACCAACATGGCCTTAACGCTATACACAGCTCATTAACATGGCTCACTAGAGACCCAATATAGCCCCACCCCAGGAACCCAGTCTGATTTCCCTAGCAGGAATTTTTCTGGAAGATAATTTATTAAGAAATCATACATCATGTGTTCCACATTTTCCCCTTCAAATTCCCACCAAATGACTATAAACCAGACTTATACGTCCTGACTCCATCCACCTTATGACAAGCTCTTTGCCTATCTAGACCTATTCTTCTTGGTTGAAATAGCCCTGAATGCTGCCCATGAGTATCCTTGGGCATTTTTTTTTTTTTTTTTTAGTGTAGCTAAAACTTAAATAGTGTCTACTACATGCCAGGCACTGTACCCAATGTTTTACTGATACCAAATCAACTCTTAATGAGGAAAGAGAGAGACCCTCTCATATTGTTTTATATTGTTTTATGCTCAGTACCTGTTTTAAGAAAAAACAATGAAGTAAAACCAAAGACACGCAGCCCAGCGCCAGGCAGGGAACCAGGCCTAGGTCTGCCTGGCCTAAATCCAGTAGTTAAAAATCAACTCATTACTTAGAAACTGATGTTGCTGTTCTGTTTCACTCTGACCACTGGTACATGCAGCCCCTGTCACGTACCCACTGCTTGCTCAAATCAATCACGACACTTTCATGTGAAATCTTTAGTGTTGTGAGCCCGTAAAAGGGACAGAAATTGTGCACTCAGAGAGCTCAGATTTTAAGGCAGTAGCTTGCCGATCCTCCCAGCTGAATAAAGCCCTTCCTTCTATAACTCGGTGTCTAAGAGGTTTTGTCTGTGGCTCGTCCTGCTACATTACAACAGTCCTTTGAGGTAGGCACCATTATTTTCTCTATTTTCCAGATAAGTAAAATGAGACACAAATTAGTTAAGTAACTTGTCCAAAGTAACACAGGTAGTGAGTAGGGGAGGCAAGGTTCAAATCCTGGCAGTCTGGCAGCAGAATCCAAGCTCCTAACCACTAAGGTAGTAGACCAGGTTCTACTATGGGGATCATTGCACTTGCAAGCAAATTGAATCTTCCATATTCTACTGAGTGGTTTTAAGAAGGAAACTCAGGCTTGTTTTCTCTTGCCCAGATTCCCATTGAAGGAGCCTAGAGGACCATACCCTACAAACCGTAAAAATCTCGTTAGATAGGTTTTTTTTTTTATGAACCCAATCTTACTGACTTACTTTGCAATCTGACTCTGATGTAACATCACACCACAAATAAAGACCCTGATTATTCTTTTGATTATTTGTTCCTGATTATTCATTTTCAAACGGTTGCCTCCAGGCCAACAGACTGAAATGGGCTTGCAAACCTGTCTTTTGTGAGGGAAATTTGCATCTGTAAAGAATCTCCATTAATGTAGTCATGACTTCTCTTACTAGGCCTTTCCTAGATCCAGGGGAGATTGAGTCTGACACCTTTCAATGTCTGAAAAGAGACATTCACTATCTGTTCTCTTTGAGGGCTGCTGCCTATGAGGATTCATCTACATAACAAGGCCACCTTTGCTAGCCAAGCCTCTTCCTTTCTCCTTCCCATAACTCTTCTTGCTGCTAAAACCTGTTTTGGGCCATGATCTGAGCTTGCATTTATTCTGTAACCTCAGGATGATATATAAGCTTTTGAACCTCATTGACAGGTGGTGTTTCATTCTGAAGGCTGTGTACACATTAATAGGAAAAAAAGGCATACAAATTTATTTAATCAATCTATCTCATGTCAGTGATTTTCAACAAATGTTCAGAGGGCCAAAGGACCCTATAATCCCATTAACTCAAATCAAGCACACTTTTCTGCTGACTTCAAGTCTTTAGATAATAACTCAACTCTCTCAACCAATTGTCAACTGAAGGATTCCCACCTATGACTTGTAAGACCTTGCTTTGAAATGCCCTGCCTTTTCCATTCAAACCAATGTATAGCTTCCATGTATTGATTTATTATTTTACCTATAATACCTATCTCCTTGAAATGTATGTAAACCAAAGATGTGAGAGAAGTCTCAATCAACTTAGAAAGTTTATCTTGCCAAGGTTAAGGATGTGCCCATGACACAGCCTCAGGAGATTCTGATGACATGTACCCAAAGTGGCTGGGGTACAGCTTGCTTTTATACCATTTAGGGAGACATACACTTCAGTACATGTAAGATTCACATTGGTTTCATCTGGAAGTGCAGGACAACTCAAAGCAGGGTCTTCTAGGTCATAGGTAGATTAAAACATATTCTGATTGGCAATTGGTTGAAAGAGTTATAGTAGAAAGGAATGTCTGGTTTATGTCAAGGGGTTATGGAGACCTAGGTTTTATCATGCAGATGAAGCCTCCAAGTAGCAGGCTTTAGAGAATAAACAGTAAATATTTCTTATGAGACTTAAGGTTTGGGTTGATGTTAATGCTAGAAGGGTATAATGAGGCATGTCCAATCCCCAGTTCCCATCATGGCCTTAACTAGTCTTTCACATTAAATTTTAGAGTGCCCTGGCCAAGAATGGAGTTCATTCAGATGGTTGAAGAGGGTCTTTAAATTTTATTTTTGGTTTACATGTATAAAATGAAACTGTATCCTGATCACCTCAGGGGCACTTCCTCAGGACCTCTTGAAACTGTGTAACCCCAAGCCATGGTAATTCACATTGGTTCAGAATAAACCTCTTTTTTTTTAACCCTTTTCTTGTTTAGAAAAACAAAAGTACAGCTCACTGCCAGCAGTCATTTAATTTTACATAAATACACTCTGAAGCAAATCTGGCTGATTTTCAATGTAAAAATAAAACATAAAAATTATCCTTAGAGTTATTTCTAAACAGAACATCATAATCATCTGAATCATCAGAATCATCTATTTCAGAAAGATCAGATTCATCAAATGAACCTTGGTGATATGGTTTGGCTGTGTCCCCACCCAAATCTCATCTTGAATTGTAGCTTCCATAATTCCCATGTGTTGTGGAAGGGACTCGGTGGGAGATAATTGAATCATAGGGGTAGTTCCCCCATAATGTTCTCATAGTAGTAAATCTCAAGAGATCTGATGGTTATACAGGCTTTTCCTTTTTGCTTGGTTCTTATTCTCTCTTGTCTGCCCCCATGTAAAATGTGCCTTCCACCTTTTGCCATGATTGTGAGGCCTCCCCAGCCATATGGAACTGAGTCCATTAACCTTGTTTTCTTTATAAATTACCCAGTCTCAGGTATGTCTTTATAAGCAGCATGAAAATGGACTAATACATTAAATTGGTACCAGGTAGTGGGGTGCTGCTGTAAACATACCTGAAAATGTGGAAGCGACTTTGGAACTGGGTAACAGGCAGAGGTTGCAATTGTTTGGAGAGCTCAGAAGAAGATAGAAAAACCTGGGAAAGTTTGGAACTTCCCAGAGACTTAGAGGGCTCAGAAGACAGAAAGATGTGGGAAAGTCTGGAACTTCCTGAAACTTGTTATATGGTTTTGCCCAAAATGCTGATAATGATATGGACAATGAAATTCAGGCTGAGATGGTCTCAGATGGAGATGAGGAACTTGGGAACTGGAGTAAAGGTGACTCTTGCCATGTTTTAGCAAAGAGACTGGTGGCTTTTTGCTCCTGCCCTAGAGATTTGTGGAACTCCGAACTTGACAGAGATGATCTAAGGTATCTGGCAGAAGAAATTTCTAATCAGCAAAGCATTCAAAAGGTGACTTGGGTGCTGTTAAAAGTATTCAGTTTTAAAAAGGAAACAGAGCATAGAAGTTTGGAAAATGTGCAGCCTGATGATGAAGTAGAAAAGAAAAATCCATTTTCTGAGGAGAAATCCAAGATGGCTGTGGAAATTTGCATAAGTAACATGGAGTCAAATGTTAATCACCAAAACCATAGGGAAAATGTCTCCAGGGCATGTCAGAGAACTTCGCAGCAACCCCTCGCATCATAGGCCTGGAAGCCTAGGAGGAAAATATGGTTTCATGGACCTGTGAAGCCTAGGGACTGTGTCCCAGCTGTTCTAGCCATGGCTAAAAGGGGCCAAGGAACAGCTCAGGCCATGGCTTCAAAGAGTACAAGCCTCAAGAAGGCAGCTTCCACATGGTATTGAGCTTGTAGGTGGACAGAAGTCAAGAATTGAGGTTTAGAAACCTCCACCTAGATTTCAGAGGATGTACAGAAATGCCTGAATGCCCAGGCAGAAGTGTGCTACAGGGGCAGGGCCCTCATGGAGAACATCTGCTAGGGCAGGGTGGAAGGGAAATGTGGGGTTGGATGCCCCACACTGGGTCTCCACTGGGCCACTACTGCCTAGTGGAGCTGTGAGAAGTGGGTCACCATCCTCCAGATGCCAGAATGGTAAGTCCACTTATAGCTTGCACTGTGCACCTGGAAAAGCCACAGACACTCAATGCCAACCTGCAAAAGCAGCCAGGAGGGAAGCTGTACCCTGCAAAGCCACAGGGGCAGAGCTGCCCAAGACCATGGGAACCCACCTCTTACATTAGTATAACCTGGATCTGAGACATGAAGTCAAAGGAAATTATTTTGGAGCTTTAAGATTTGACTGCCCCATTGGATCACAGGCTTGCACAGGGCCTTTAGCCCCTTCATTTTGGCCAGTTTCTCCCACTGGAATGTGTATGTTTATCCAACACCTGTACCTTCATTGTATCTAGAAGGAACTAATTTGCTTTTGACTTTATAGGCTCATAGGCAGAAGGGACTTGCCTTGTCTCAGATGAGACTTTGGACTGTGGACTTTTGAGTTAATGCTAAAATGGGTTAAGACTTCCGGGGACTATTAGGAAGGCTTGATTTGTTTTGAAATATGAGGACATGAGATTTGGGAGGGGCTGGAGCGGAATGATATGGTTTGGCTGTGACCCCACACAAATCTCATCTTGAATTATAGCTCCCATAATTCCGACATGTTGTTGGAGGAACACGGTGGGAGATAAATTGTATCATGGAGGTGGTTCCCCCATACTGTTCTCATGGTAGTAAATAAGTCTCATGAGATCTGATGGTTTTATAAGGAGTTTCCCTTTCGCTTGGCTCTCATTCTATCTTGTCTGCCGCTATGTAAGATGTGCCTTCCACCTTCCGCCATGATTGTGAGGCCTCCCCAGTCACGTGAAACTATGAGTCCACTAAACCTTTTTCTTTATAAATTACCCAGTCTCAGGTATGTCTTTATCAGCAGCATGAAAATGGTCTAATACATTTGGCCAACAACTCTTTGAGAACAATGTTAACATCATGTGTAGAAATGTTACGTTTTCTAGGATTTTAAATTTTTAGCAATTAAGAATTACTATATTTTATAAATGGAAATACCACTAATAAAAAACAGAATGCTATAAATAGAATGAAGTGCTTTGTTCCAAAGTCAATATACTAGAGTAATGCTAAAATAATAATAAAGCTGAGACATGGCAAAATTATCTTGGAGTAAATGCCAGAGCCACAAGCACCACTGGCAAGGCATTCCTGGAGGTAAGAAAAGGGTTGAATTTTCTGTAAAGTCTATTCTTAAATTTTGTAGGAACATAGTAGGTATACATATTTGTGAATTACATGACATGTTGATAGAGTAATATAATATGAAATTATCACATCAGAGTAAGTGGGGTTTCCATCACCTCAAGTATTTTTCCTTTCTGTTACAAATGATCCCATTAAACTCAGTTATTTTAAAATGTACAATAAATGATTGTTGACTGTAGTCACCCTGTTGTGCTGTCACATACTAGAACTTACACAATCAAACTATATTTTTTCCTTCTTCTAGAAGTTGCACAATTTTATTTTTATATTTGTCTCTGTGATCCATTTTTTTAAATTATACTTTAATTTCTGGGATACATGTGCAGAACATGCAGGTTTGTTACATAGGTATACACATGCCATGGCGGTTTGCTGCACCCATCAACCCCTCATCTACATTAGGTATTTCTCCTAATGCTATCTCTCCCCTAGCCCCCCACTCCCTCACAGGCCCTGGTGTGTGATGTTACCCTCCCTGTGTTCTCATTGTTCAACCCCCACTTATGAGTGAGAACATAACGTGTTTGGTTTTCTGTTCTTGTGTTACTTTGCTGATAATGATGGTTTCCAGCTTCATCCATATCCCTGCAAAGGACATGAACTCATCCTTTTTATGGCTGTATAGTATTGCATGATGTATATGCGCCACATTTTCTATATCCAGTCTATCACTGATGGGCATTTGGGTTGGTTCTAAGTCTTTGCTATTGTGAACAGTGTTCCAATAAACATACTTGTGCATATGCCTTTATAGTAAAATGATTTATAATCCTTTGGGTATATATACCCAGTGATGGGTTTGTGGGTCAAATGATATTTGTGGTTCCAGATTCTCGAGGAATTGCTACACTGCATCCACAATGGTTGAACTAATTTACACTCCCACCAAAAGTTTAAAAGCATTCCTATTTCTCTCCATCCTCTACAGCACCCTGACTTTTTAATGATGTCCATTCTAACTGGCATGACATGGTATCTCATTGTGGTTTTGATTTGCATTTCTCTAATGACCAATGATGATAAGCCTTTTTTCATGTGTTTGTTGGGTGCATAAATGTCTTATTTTGAGAAGTGTCTGTTCATTTCCTTCACCCACTTTTTGATGGGTTTATTTTTTTTCTTGTAAATTTGTTTAAGTTCTTTGTATATTCTGGATATTAGCCCTTTGTCAGATGGATAGATTGCAAAAAGTTTCTCCCATTCTGTAGGCTTCCTGTTCACTCTGATGATAGTTTCTTTTGCTGTGCAGAGACTAATTACATTCCATTTGTCAATTTTGGCTTTTGTTGCCATTACTTTTGGTGTTTTAGTCATGAAGTCTTTGCCCATGCCTATGTCCTGAATGGTATTGCCTAGGTTTTCTTCTAGGGTTTTTATGGTTTTAGGTCCTAAGCTTAAGTCTTTAATCCATCTTGAGTTAATTTTTGTATAAGGTGTAAGGAAGGGGTTCAGTTTTGGTTTTCTGCATATGTCTAGCCAGTTTTCCCAATACCATTTATTAAATAGGAAATCCTTTCCCCATTCTTTTTGTGAGGTTTGTCAAAGATCAGATTGTTGTGGATGTGTAGCATTATTTCTGAGGCCTCTGTTCTGCTCCATTGGTCTATATATCTGTTTTGGTACCAGTACCATGCTGTTTTGGTTACTGTAGCCTTGTAGTATAGTCAAACTATATTTTTAAACATTCCCTCTTCCTCTAAATACCTTTCCTGCCTCTGGTAATGACCCTTCTACTCTCTAAGTTCAATTGTTTTAATTTTAGCTAAATTTTAAATTTTAGCTCCAAAAAATAAGTCAGAACATGCAAAGTTTGCCTTTGCATGGCTTATTTCACTTAACATAATGACTTCCAGTTCCATCCATGTTGTTGCAAATGACAGGATAGTATTCTTTATGGCTATATAGTACTCCATTGTGTATATGTGTCACATTTTCTTTATCCATTCATCCCGTTCATGGACAGTTATGTTGCTTCCAAATGTTGGCTATTATAAATAGTGCTGCAATAAACGTGGGAGTACAGCTATCTCTTTAGTGTATTGATTTCATTTCTTCACCGTATATGCCCGGCAGTGGGATATATGTGGTAGCTTTTATGGATTTCATGCGGTAGCTTTACTTTTCGTTTTTGGAGGAACCTCCAAACTGTTCTCCATAGTGGTTAATTTACTTTCCCACCAACAGTGTGTGAGGGTTCCCTTTTATCCACATCTCACCAGCGTTTGTTATTGCCTGTCTTTTGGATTAAACCCATTTTAACTGGGGTGACATGATATATCATTGTAGTTTTGATTTGCATTTCTCAGATGATCAATGATGTTGAGCACTTTTTTAAATGCCTGTTTGCCATTAGTATCATCTTTTGAGAAATGACTGTTCAGATCTTTTGTTCATCTTTAGATTGGATTATTATTAGATTTTTTTCCTATAGAGCTGTTTGAGCTCCTTATATATTCTGGTTATTAATCCCTTGTCAGATGGATAATTTGCAGACATTTTCTCCCATTCTGTGGGTTTTCTCTTCACTTTGTGGATGGTTTCCTTTCCCACACAGAAGCTTTTTAACTTGGTGTGATCCCATTAGCCCATTTTCGCTTTGTTTACCTATGCTTGCAAGATATTACTCAAAAAATATTTGCCCAGCCAGTTGTGATGGCTCACATCTGTAATCCCAGCACTTTGGGAGGCCAAGGCAGGCAGATTGCCTGAGCTCAGGAGTTCGAGACCAGCCTAGGCAACACAGTGAAACCCCATCTCTACTAAAATACAAAAAATTAGCCATGCATGGTGGCATGTCCCTGTAGTCACAGCTACTTGGGTGGCTGAGACAGGAGAATTGCTTGAACCCAGGAGGCAGAGGTTGCAGTGAGCCGAAATTGACAGCCTGGGTGACAGAGTGAGACTCCGTCTCAAAAAAAAAAAAAAAAAAAAAAAGTGCCCACTTCTGTGTTCTGGAGAGTTTTCCCAATGTTTTCTTGTAGTAGTTTCATAGTTTGAGGTATTAGATTTAAGTCTTTACTCCATTTTGATTTGATTTTTGTGTATGGAACAAAATAGGGGTCTAGTTTCATTCTTTTGCACACAGATATCCAATTTTCCTAGCACCATTTATTGAAGAGACTACCCTTTCCCTAATGATTAGGCAACTTTGTCAAAAATGAGTTCACTGTAGATGTATGGATTTGTTTCTGGATTCTCTATTATGTTCCATTGCTCCATCTATCTGTTTTTTATGCCATTACCATGCTATTTTGTTTACTACTATAGCTTTGTAGTATAACTTGAAGTCATGTGATGTGATTCCTCCAGTTTTGTTCTTTTTGCTCAGAGTAGCTTTGGTTGTTCTGAATATTCTGTGATTTCATATACATTTTAGAATTTTTTTTTTATTTCTATGAAGAATGTCATTGGCATTTTCATAGGGATTGCATTGAATCTGTAGATTGCTTTGGGTAGTATGGACATTTTAACAATACTGGTTCTTCCAATCCATGAACATACAATACCTTTCCAACTTTTGAGACCTCTTCAATTTCTTTCAACATTTTATAGTTTTCACTGTAGACATCTTTCACTCCTTTGGTTAAGTGAATTCCTAGCTATTTTGTTTTATTTGTACCTATTGTAAACAGGATTATTTCTTAAGATTGTTTGCCATTGGCACATAGAAATTCTACTAATTCTGCGTATTGATTTTATATCCTGCAACTTTACTGAATTTTACTGTTCAAATAGCTTTTTAGTGAAGTCCTTAGGTTTTTCTAAATATAAAACCATATAATCTACAAACAAGGATAATTTGACTTTTTCCTTTCAATATGGATGTCCTTTCTTACTCTTGTCTGATTGATCTAGCTAGGACTTCTAGTACCATTTTGAATAGCAGTGGTGAAATTGGGCATCCTTGTCATATTCTAGATCTTATAAGATTTTCAGTTTTTCACCATTCAGTATGATACCCCATTCAGTATAGCTCCGTACTGTCACATATAACTTTTTTTATTTTGAGGTATGTTCTTTCTACACTCAGTCATTTAAGAGTTTTTAATCATAAAGTGATGTAGAATTTAAATGCTTTTTCAACATCAGTTGAAATGATATGATTTTTGTCCTTCATTTTTTTGATACAATGTATCACAATAATTGATTTACATATGTTGAACTATCCCTGCTTCCCTGGGATGAGTCCCACTTGAAAATGGTGATCTTTTTAATGTATTGTTGAGTTCAGTTTGCTAATATGTTGTTGAGAATTTTTACATCAATGTCCATCAGAAACATTGAGCTGTAGGGTGTGTGTGTGTGTGTGTGTGTGTGTGTGTGTTGTTTTTTTTTTTTTTGATGTGTTGTTCTAATTTTGGTATTAAGGTAATATTGGTCTCATATAACAAGTTTTGAAATATTCCCTTCCATGTTTTTTTGCAACAGTTTGAGTAGAATTGGCATTAGTTCTTCTCTAAATGCTTGGCAAAATTCAGAATTCAGCAGTGAAGCTCTCAGGCACTGGGCATTTGTTTTTTCTTTCTTTTTGTTGCTGGGAGACTTTTTATTACAGCTTCAATTTTGTCACTTATTGATCTATTCAGGTTTTGGATTTCTTTGTGGTTCAATCTTAGTAGGTTGTGTCTAGGAATTTACCCATTTATTCCAGGTTTTCCAATTTACTGGCATGTAATTGCTCATAGTAGACTCTAATGATCTATTCAATTTCTGTGGTATCAGTTGTAATGTCTTGTTTTTTCATCTCTGATTTATTGGATCTTCTCTCATTTTTTTGTTAGTCTAGCTAAAGGTTTTTATCAATTTTATTTATCTTTTTAAAACACAAGTTTTTATTTCATTGATCTTATGTATTGTTCTTTTCCTTTCAATTTTATTTACTTCTGCTCTGATCTTTATTATTTCTTTCCTTCTACTAATTTTAGGTTTGGCATGCTCTTGCTTTTCTAGTCCTGTAATATGTACTGTTACGTTGTTTCTTTGAAGTTTTTCAATTTTTTTCATGTATTCACTTATAGCTATAAACTTTCCTCTTAGTACTGCTTTCACTATATATCATAGATTTTGGTATGTTTCCAGTATCATTCGTTTCAGGAAATTTTTCAGTTTCCTTCTTAATTTCTTCATTGACCCACTGGTCACTCAAGAGCATATTGTTTAATTTCCAGGTGTTCGTATAATTTCAAAATTCCCTGTTATTTATTTCTAGTTTTATTCTATTGTGGCCAGAGAATACTTTATATATATATATATATATTATATATATTATATATATTTATACATATATTTTATATATATATTTGTATATATTTATATATTATATATATTTTTGTATATACACACATATATACACACACACATATATACACACACATATATATATTTGTGTGTGTGTGTGTGTGTGTGTGAGAGAGAGAGACAGAGTCTCACTCTGTCACCCAGGCTGGAGCGCAGTGGTGCAATCTTGACTTGTTGCAACCTCTGCCCTCCTGTTTTAAGCAATTCTTGTGCCCCAGCCTCCCGAGTGGCTGGGATTACAGGCACGTGCCACCATACCCAGCTAACTTTTGTTTTTATTTTTATTTATTTATTTTTTTTTGTATTTTTAGTAGAGACAGGGTTTCACCATGTTGGCCAGGCTGGTTTTTTCTAATTTTTTAAGGCTTGCTTTATGCCCTAACATATGATCTGTCCTTGAGAATGATCCGTATGTTGAGAAGACTGTGTATGCTGCAGCCATTGAATGAAATGTTCTGTGAATATTAGGTCCATTTAGTCTTTAGTTCACATTAAGTCCAATGTTTTTGTTGATTTTCGCCTGAATGACCTGTACAATTCTGAAAGTGGGGTGAAGTGTCCAGCTATTATTGTACAGAGGTCTCTCTCTCTCTTTAGGTCTAGGAATATTTGCTTTATATCTCTGGTGCTCCAGTGTTGGTGCATACATGTTTACAACTGTTATGTCCTCCTGCTGAATCCACCCCTTTATCATTATATAATGACTTTCTTTCTTTTTACAGTTTTTGTCTTGAAATCTATTTTCTCTAATATTAGCATAGCTATTCCTACTCTTTTTTGGTTTCCACTGGCATGGAGTATTTTCATAGTTGAAGTGTGTTTCTAATAGGCAACAGGGAATTGGGTCTTGCTTTTTCAACCATTTAACCAGTCTATGTCTTTTTATTGGAGCATTTAGTTCATTTACATTCAATCTCATTATTGATAAGTAGGGACATACTCCTGCCATTTTGGTTTATTTTTCTGGTGTTTTGTGATCTTCTCTCTTTCCTTCTTTCTTCTTTTTAGTGAAGATGATTTTTTCAATAGTATGTTTTAATTTCTTGCTTTTTATTTTTGGTGTATCCATTGTATGTTTTTTGATTTGAGGTTACCATGCGGCTTGTGAATAATATAACCCATTAAAATCATGACAACTTGATATTGATTACACAAACAAGCACAGAGAAAACTAATACAAACTACATTTTAACTTTGTCCCCCTACTTTTTAACTTTGTTATTTCTATTTATATCTTGTTGAATGTCTTGAAATGTTGTACTTATTTTTTATTACTTTTACTCTATTGTAATTCAAGATATGAGATTACATACAATTACAGTATTATAATATTCTGTGTTTTTCTGTATACTTACTATTGCCAGTGAGTTTTACACCTTCAGATGATTTCTTATTGCTCGTTAATGTCCTTTTCTTTCAGATGAAGAACTCCTTTTAGCATTTCTTGTAGGCCTGGTTCAGTGTTGATGAAATCCCTCCCCTTTTGTTTGTCTGGTAAATTGTTTCTCTCTCTGCATTTGAAGGATATTTTCACTGGATATGCTATTCTAAGATAAAAGTTTTGTTTTTTTGTTTTTTTCCCCTTTGGCATTTTAAATATGTCATACCACTCCCTCCTGGCCTGTAAGGTTTCCACTGGAAAGTCTACTGCCAGATGTTTTGGAGCTCCATTGTATGTTCTTGCTTTCTTTTCTCTACTTGTGTTTAGAATCCTTTGTTTATATCCTTGACATTTGGGAGTTTGATTAGTTTGATTACTAAGTGTATTGAAATAGTCTTATTTGGGTTAAATCTTCTTGGTGTTCCGTAACATTCTTGTGTTTGAAATTCGGTATCTTTAAGTTTGGGGAGTTCTCTTTTATTGTCCCTTTGAATACCAACCTCCTTTCCCACACCCGTCCCCTCCCCTCCGCCACACACACACATCTTCTTTAAGATGAATAACTCTTAGATTTGGCCTTTTGAGGTTATTTCCTAGATGTTGTAGGCATGCTTCATTCTTTCTCATTCTTTTTCTTTTTTCTCCCCTGACTGTATTTTCAAATATCCAGTCTTCAAACTCACTAATTCTTTCTTCTGCTTGATCAGTTCTGCTGGTAAGAGACTCTGATGCATTCTTCAGTATGTCAATTGCATTTTTCAACTCCAGATTTTCTGCTTGATTTTTAAAAATTATTTCAATCTCTTTTCAATTTATCTGATAAAATTCTGAATTCCTTCTCTGTATTATCTTGAATTTTTAAGTTTCCTTAAGAAAAAGGGGGGGGGTATTTTGTATTATCTGTCTGAGAAACCAAATCTGTCTCTCTAGGATTGGTCTCTGGTTCCTTAGTTTGGTGAGGTCATGTTTTCCTAGATGGTCTTGATGTTTATGGATATTTGTCAGTGTCTGAGCATTGAAGAGTTAAATATCTTTTGTAGTCTTTGCAGTCTGGGTTTGTTTGTACCTGCCCTTCTTGGAAATACTTTCCAGGTATCTGCCTTGGGGGGCACCCCAAACCAAGTAACAATGTAAGCTCTTGCAGACTTATGGAGGTACTGCCTTGGTGGTCTTGTATAAGATCCAGGACAATTCTCTGGATCATCAGGCAGAGACTCTTGTTCTCTTCCCTTACTTTCTCCCAAACAAATGTAGTCTCTGTGCTGATTAGCCTGGAGCTAGATAGGGGTGGCACAAGCACTCCTGTGGCCACCACCACTGAAGCTGTGCTGGGTCAGACCTGAAGCCAGCATGGTACTGAGTCTCACTCAAGGCCCGTGGTAACCACTATGGCTACTGCCTATGTTTCTTCCAAGGTCCAAGAGCTCTACAATCAACAGGTGGCAAACCAGCCAGGCTTGTGTCCTTCCTTTCAGGTTAGCAAGTTCCCCCAGCTCCAGGCATGTCCAGAGATGCTGTTCAGGAGCTAGAAACCCTAGGAATCTACCTGGTACACTATTCTACTGTTGCTGAGCTAGAACCCAGGCCACACGACAAAGCCCTTCCCACTCTTCTCTCCCCTTCACCACCACTGCCCCAAGACCTGTGGTGAGTACTGCCTGGCTAGTGCCAATGTTTACTCAAGGCCCAAGGGCTCTTCAGCTAGTGGTGAATGCTGCCAGCCCTGGGACTCCCTCTGTCCCAGGGCAGGTCCAGAAATGCCATCCTAGAGTCAAGGCCTGGAATCAGGAACTCCAACAACCCTCTTGGTGTTCTACCCTACTGTGTCTAAACTGGTACCTAAGCTGCAAGACAAAATCCCACAGACTCTTCCCTCTCCTTTTCTCAAGTAGGAGTCTCTCCTCATAACAGCTATAGCTGGGAATATGCTGTTACACCTGAAACCAGCATGTCTCTGAGTTTCACCCAAGGTCCACAGAAGTGCTACCTGTCTACCACTGCTGCCTATTCAGTGTCTAAGGGCTCTTTAGTTAGCTGGTGACTAATCCTTCCAGAACTGGGTCCTTTCTTTCAAGGCAGTTGATTCTTTCTGGTCCAGGGTGTGCATAGAAATGTCATCCAGGGCTGGGCACAGCGGCTCACGCCTGTAATCCCAGCACTTTGGGAGGCCAAGACCGGTGGATCACAAGGTCAGGAGATCAAGACCATCCTGGCTAACATGGTGAAACCCCATCTCCGATAAAAATTCAAAAAAGTTAGCCAGGTGTAGTGGTGGGCGCCTGTAGTCCTAGCTACTGGAGAGGCTGAGGCAGGACTCTGGGAGAACCTGGGAGGCGGAGCTTGCAGTGAGCCTAGATGACGCCACTGCACTCCAGCATGGGTGACAGAGCAAGACTCCGTCTCAAAAAAAAAAAGAACTGTCATCTGGGAGCTAGGACCTAAAATGGAGCTTCAGGACTTCTCCCAGTGCCCAGTCCTATTGTGGCTGAGCTGGTAACCATGTTGCAAGATAAAGTGCTCTTTACTCTTCCCTCCCCTCTCCTCAAGCAGAGGGAAGGAGTCTCTTTTGGAGCTGTGAGCTGTGCTGCCTGGGGTTCAGGGAGGGTGGTACAAGCCCTCCCTTGACTGCTCCAGCTGGTGTCTCACTAGCCCACATGCCCCTCACAAGTCCACGGGACCCATGCCCAGCAAAGCACCAGGACTTGCCCAGGAATTACAGTCCTTGTAGCCTAGACTACGTTCCAAGTTTAGGACTCCATGGCACTTTAGCCCACAGTGGCAGCACGTAGTGGAACTCAGTTTCCAGCTGCTGGAATGGGTGATTCTTCTCTAGCTCAGGCTGATCTGAATGTTCCTTCTGTGGCTGCTGGCTGAGTCCTGCCTGGTGTTGCTTTCCACTCTGACAGGGCAACACTGAGCTCTAGTGAAAAGTCTTACAATCACTGTGTTCTGTCTCCCCCAAGCACATGGATTCTCTCTCTCTGCCACATGGATGCTGCAAGGGAATAGGGAAGGGGTGGCATAGGCAGTTCAAAACTGTCTTTCCTACCCTCTTCAATGTCTTTCAGTGATATGAAGTTAAAACCAGGTACTGTGGTTGCTCACTTGGTTTTTGGTTCTTATGAAGGTGCTTTTATGTGTGGTCAGTTAAATTTGAAGTTCTTGCAGGATGATGATTAATGAAGGCTTCTATTCAAACATCTTGTTCTGCCTCTTCTCAGAATAAACCTCTTTCAATATGCTTTTACAGAATTTGGCTTTTCTGTCAACAGTTGTAAATATTAAATTATATCATATATACAAAAGTATTAAGCTATTCTTCTTTCAAGTAGTGTTGGTTTCTAATTTCCTCCCTCTTCATTCTTTTTTCCTCCCTTTTTTCCTTCTCTTCTTTATTATTTCCTCATTATCAGCTCCTCAAAAAAAGATTATGACAAAATGTATTGTTTTTCAATGAGAATTGCAGAAAGTGGGGCTAGGTGAGAAGTTCACTGAACAATTCAATGAGAACTCCAGAAAATAGCCTCATATCAGCTTCTACCAGATGTTAAATCTTAGGCAGATGGAAGTCACAGAGCCTCAAGGGATGCCTGTTTTGTACAAGAGTGACCAGACTTCAACATGGAGTATAAAATTAAAAATTGCAAAACACTTCTTCTTACAGATCTCTTCTTGAAATCAAGATAACACATCTCTGCCAATTCTACTTGGTTCTTAGGGGTCTTAGAAAACATTTTTTTATGATATCATGGGGCAAAAAATTGAGTCACTGGGATAACATCTAAGCCTGAGAAGTAACCATCCCAAAAGACCTCCTACAAACATTTGTTTCCACATTGGTAGACTGACTAAATTTCTCTGGTCAAGATGTGCTTCTAGTTGGTTTGCATGGCCTGGGGACAATGTGACAAACAATGCTTCTGTTTAACCAGGACTAATATCAGCAATCTTTTCTGTTGTGAATAGAAAATATTGTGCTCATATGCCCACATGAATTGGTTAGACATGTCAGCCTTCTATAATTAAAGTATTATTACTGGCGGGGCGGAGCAAGATGGCCGAATAGGAACAGCTCCAGTCTCCAACTCCCAGCGCGAGCGACACAGAAGACTGGTGATTTCTGCATTTTCAACTGAGGTACTGGGTTCATCTCACTGGGGAGTGCCGGACAATTGGTGCTGGTCAGCTGCTGCAGCCTGACCAGCGAGAGCTGAAGCAGGGAGAGGCATCGCCTCACCTGGGAAGTGCAAGGGGGAAGGGAATCCCTTTTCCTAGCCAGGGGAACTGAGACACACAACACCTGGAAAATCGGGTAACTCCCACCCCAATACTGCGCTTTAAGCAAACAGGCACACCAGGAGATCATATCCCACACCTGGCCAGGAGGGTCCCACACCCACAGAGCCTCCCTCATTGCTAGCACAGCAGTCTGCAATCTCGCGGCAAGGCAGCAGCTAGGCTGGGGGAGGGGCGCCCGCCATTGCTGAGGCTTAAGTAGGTAAACAAAGCTGCTGGGAAGCTCCAACTGGGTGGAGCTCACAGCAGCTCAAGGAAACCTGCCTGTCTCTGTAGACTCCACCTCTGGGGACAGGGCACAGCTAAACAACAACAACCAAAAAAAAAAAAAAAGCAGCAGAAACCTCTGCAGACGCAAACGACTCTGTCTGACAGCTTTGAAGAGAGCAGTGGATCTCCCAACACGGAGGTTGAGATCTGAGAAGGGACAGACTGCCTGCTCAAGTGGGTCCCTGACCCCTGAGTAGCCTAACTGGGAGACATCCCCCACTAGGGGCAGTCTGACACCCCACACCTCACAGGGTGGAGTACACCCCTGAGAGGAAGCTTCCAAAGCAAGAATCAGACAGGTACACTCGCTGTTCAGAAATATTCTATCTTCTGCAGCCTCTGCTGCTGATACCCAGGCAAACAGGGTCTGGAGTGGACCTCAAGCAATCTCCAACAGACCTACAGCTGAGGGTCCTGACTGTTAGAAGGAAAACTATCAAACAGGAAGGACACCTACACCAAAACCCCA